>NW_008356845.1:1683420-1700827 GCF_000622305.1 Nannospalax galili
TATATATATATACACTCTCCCCCTCTAATTAAAATTCTTTCACCTTAAGATTCAAAGTTTTAAAGATCAAATAATTTAACTTGCACTCAGAAGGCCTGCTTGGCTTTGATCTAGCCTAAGAGCCTGGCACCATCACAGAGGCCAAACTTTCTTCTTTAGACATACTCTCCCCAGTCCTTATTCGGTCTTCTTCAAACTTGTCACAGGTCCACCTCTCTGGACTACGTTGCTCACATTTTAAAGAATGAATGGTATCATTAGAATTCAGAGATCAGAGTTAGTTTGGTTTTTTGTACTTTAATTGGGACAGGGCTGAAATTTATAGATATACAACAACCAGCATGCCCAACACCAAACAACACATGGAAAATGACCCTAATTCCCCCAAACCTCCCCCCCGCCAGTCCTTGGTTAATAGAAACTGTCATGGCTCAGAAGTATTTTGTGCCTCTGATCCTGAAACAATGGCATCCCTAGATGAAGTTATTCTTCCTGCAAAATTAGCCACTCAACTCTGGGAATGCCATCTGGAAAAAAAATATATAATATTTTAAGGTTTTCCTTACTGTGATTAAATAATTTCCAAATGACTAACCCAGCCTGGAGAATTTCTTTCTTTTATTTTTTTCTTTCTAGAAAGAAATTCACCATTTTCAAACTCCACCATGTCATCCTCAATCTACAGCCTAGATTATCCACTAAAAAAAGGGAAAATCCAAACCTAACGCATATATCAGACTGGTGGCAAGTTTCAGAAAGCATAAAGGAGAAAAGCCAGCATGCTTTGTGGTATTAGTGCTCCAATCCCTGACTAGGAATCCTTTGATTTAAAGCTGTAATCTAAACCCACACAGGAGACACAGGAAAAACATACAAATCAAAAACATATTTAAGGTAAGAATCTCCAAAAGGCATATTCATGCAGTCTCTTTCTTATTCAGTCCAAAAGAATATATGCAATCTATTTAAACGTGAACTACTATCATGAGAACTATGACTTTGATTTGTCAGTGGTAACATTTTTAATAATTTTGGTTTAAGTTGACAAGGATAATAATTAGGATTTAGTTTTAGTGTAAATAGAAATGGTTAATTGATTCTCAAGTTCTTTTCTTGAATTTCTGGCATGAGCAGCTGTCTGAACAGTAATTATCATATCTATTATTCATAGTTCAAGACTTTATCAGTATCATTTGCACAGAGAGAATTATGTTTCTGTGGTTGTTACTATACAACGTCATTAAGCAATGCAAACAAAAAGCGTATGATTAAAAATGCCATGCTTGCTTCTTGTTAACAATATTTTACAGCAAAGCCTGAAAGGCTATTCAAATACCATAGGAAGGCTGGGGAGAGGGGTGGACAGGTAGTTAAGACCACTGCCTTGCCCAAGAGCATGGCATTTATGACTCACTGTCAGGAAGCCATTATCTTTGAGTTTCAATAATGGTAATGACTTTGTCCTGAGTCACTCACAGTCTTAGCCAGATGTTTCTATGACTAAGAGATTAACTTTCACCAAGAACATTCCAGCCAAACAAACATATTGGATGAGATATTTATATTAATTTATAAATTTTTACATAAAAACAAATTATTAAATTACCGTAATTCAAAAGCCATGGGTATAAACATGTATAAATTCACCTCACAAAATGATTGAGACCATCAGTATTTTTAACACTAGTGACCAAAGACTTCCCCTAGCTGACTTTCAGTAGCTTGGCAGAAACTACCAGTCACCAGAGCTTAAACGGACAATCATATTCTGCCAAGTCACTGGGGTCATTTAGGGCCATATCGATTTTCTTCCATTCTACAAGATAGGAAGTGGAAAAGATGTTTCCACCTGGCTGCACTCTAAGCAATGGTATGTTCTGGTATGATAGAGCATTCTGGGCATTCTTGGCTGCATGTCCTTTCCAAGGCAGCTTGTTCAAGAATTAGGCCATGATCATGAAGACAATTTTTTACAAATTTGTAGCATGTTATAATCCACAGAGCTGGAACTCTGTACTTTCATTTGAAAAGAAAATGTCATTATAATTTCAATCTACATAAATGTTATGGTGTGGATATGATGTCGCCCTTTAGCTCTTGTCTTGAATGTTGCTTTCTGGCTAGTGATGCTATTTAAGCGGTGGTGAAAACTTGGGAAGGTAAGGTCTAACTGAAGGAGGTAGGTCACTAGAGGACCTCTTTATAGGTTGTGCCTAGTCCCTGGGCCTTGCTCTCCTTCTCTTCCTTTCACCTGCCATGATGCGAAAACGAAGGTCTTCTTCTACCATGCTTCCTGGGCCCATGATGTTCTGCCCAAGTACGTGCTACTATGCAATTATCGACTGAAACCTCTGAAACTGTGAAACAAAATAAACATGCCTTATTTAACTTATTCCCTCACATATTTTGGTTATGGCTACACAAAAGTAGCTAACACCATAGGCAATGAACATATTTGTAAATACAAACCTTTTAATTGAAAAGTTGCTTGAGAAGGATCAGCCCTGTGCCCTTAGTGTGGTATGCAAAGAATCTTAAAGTGGAGCAACAGAGCTACTTTGGAATACTCAGTCTTAAAATAGAGTAAATAGCCAATTCTGTCCATGCACTAGAATCCAAACTATTAGGCATAATTCTTGAAGGACTATTACAGTCCAAACAGGGATGTCTGTTTTCCAAACACTGATAATAGAGAAACTCTAGACCCAGGCAATCCCTCTACGGAGCTTGCAATCAGCAGACTAAAACTCTGGAACGAAAAACAATAGAGATGTAAAAAATAAGTGGAACATTTCAGAAGCTATTATGTGGCAAGAAAGCAGCTATAAAGTTGTACGGTTCTATTAAAGACTTTTCTAGAAGGCATATGAGGATGCACTGGTCCATTTGGTTTTTATTAACATTGTCTTGTGAATTACCATAAGGAACCTAAAAAAATCCAGAATCTTCATAAAGTGCAAGACATTCCTTTTTTCCTCTTGCTTTATCTATATTTGATTGGTAGAGAATATGTAAGATAAAAGACCTTAAATAATTAGCATCCTTAATATTATTAAAGTAATATATTTGTAGTAACCTCTATGTAGTAACCTCCATGTCTACCTGATTATTCGGGGCTAATACCTTAGAACTGCGAAGCTTAACTTTCAAAACAATGAGGCTCTGTTTAGAATGCCAGACACATCTTAAGTAGGTAATTCCTATCCCTCTATTAGTTCCTCAGTGTGCTAAATAGAACAGACATCCATGAAGAAAACATGGCTAGAGATTCATAAAGGCATGTTGGGGGCGGGGTTGGTCTTTTTAAGACAGGGTCTCCCTATAGCCCCAGCTGGCCTGGATTCACTATGGAAACTAGGCTGGCCTCGAACTCACAGAGATCTGCCTGCCTCTGCTTTCTGAGGGCTGGGATTAAAGGTGTGGGCCACCACGCCCAGCCATAAAGGCATTTTTAAAAGCATGCATTTTGAAGAATCCTTTTAAAGGGCAGTAGAGAGAGTAGCTTCAAGCTTGTGGAGCACAAAATCCATGTAATGGTTGTTTCAATGAACAGGAGCAAAGAATGCAAGATGTGCCTGCTTCATCTGTCCGTAACTTGCCACCACCCGTCACCCTCCTTTCCACTCCGTAAAAAAAATGTCAGGGAATCCTAGACAAACCATTCACGTAGCTGAGAAAGTCACCCAAAGTGACTGGCTGGGGTTAAACTCATAAACAAAGTAAGATGATGGAAAGGCAGAAGATCATCCTCAAAGAACATTCTGGAAAGACTGGCAAGACTGAAATGCTGGAACACAACATGAGCTTTTAAATGGATGCACTGAGCTTATCCTGAAGTAAGCTGTTGCTGATAAACACTCAAGGAAAGAAGCCAACTTGGAAAGGTGAGTGCAAGGGTATGGCAGGCGGAAGGGTTTCCGCAGATGGGGTGGGTGGATGACTGCGAGGGTAAATGATGTGGTGGTCTGTGTATATCACAATATCGTGACAGTCCTGCCTGCAGCTTGTGCAGAGAGAGCTGGACATCTTTCTCCGAGGTCCAACTTGGCTTCAAAGGTTGAATTGGGGTTACTATATTCAAAGGGAAATTTCAAAAACACAACTAAAATCGTCATAGCTGTTTTCTGTATTACTGTCTAGCAGAATTATCTGTTTATCTGCTTTAATTATGCAGATAATTTGAAGTTGCCTAAGCCTTTCTCTTTTTTCATATTTTGTTAATTTTCAAGACCACCAATGTATTCCACATTAAGGATTTGATTATTTGAACCTTTAGTTTTAAAGTAACTAAAACAAAACTCAGAAAATAGCAGTGCCCCCAACAATTTCTTCCGTTTGTTTTCAGGATAATTTGAAGGGAACAGAAATCAGAAATTCTTCGAACGCAGATTCAGCGACACACATGGGTTTTAGATATAAACTCAAATTCCCATGCACCTTACTGAAGCTGCTCACGGGATCTTATGCCAGAGAAGAACATAGGAAGGAATTGTCACATAAAAGGGAACTAATGTCTATGTAGGAATTAAACTTCGACTGGAACAACTCTGGTTCTTTCTCCTATGCCGGCACGCACGCACGTACAGAGAGGACTTGGGAGGAGGTTGATAATCTTTTCAGGTATTTGAAATTTTTAAATAAGGACTGTTTACCTATCCAAAAAAATATAAGGACAGGATATTCATATCAATTGTGTCTTTGTGAAGACTTGAATATAATTTAACCATATAAGCAGACAGTATGTTTTTAGTATTGCCATAATATATGTAGCTTATGTCCCATTTTAATCAGTTAAAATAATTGAGCTGATATGCAAAAATAAAAATTATAAAAATTAATATACCACGTGAATTTCAATATGTATATACATTTTGTACTATTTAAATCAAGCTAAACAAATCTATTTTCTCAAACATTTATCATGTCTTCAAAATGAAACCTTTTAAAATCTTTTTCTCTATTTAAAATGTACAAGATACTGTTTTTACCTCTAGTCACTCTAGTATGCACAAGTATACCAGGACTCCTTACCTCTGTCTAACTGTAACTCAGCATGGATCCATTAGCCTTTCCTGTACTTCTCCTGTACCCTCTCCAGTCTTGAAGGGGCCTCAATTTCTGTGACATCACCTTCTAGAGTCTATGTTCCAGTAGGACTACACACTTGTCTTTCCATGCCTGGTTCATTCACTTACATAATAATCCCCAGTTCTACCCAGATTGTCATAGGGGACAGAATTTCATCTTTTTGATTAACTAACTAGTATTCTGCATAGATAGACAGATGATAGAGATAGATGATAGATGATGATAGATAGATAGATAGATAGATAGATAGATAGATAGATAGATAGATAGATGATAGATGATAGATAGATAGATGATAGATAGATAGATAGATAGATGATAGATGATATATATTGCACATACATAAACTATATATATATATGCAGTGGAATACTATACAAACATGGTGTATATGTGTGTATGTATGTAAAAATAAGATATATACATCGTGTGTATGTACACCACATTTTATTTATTTATTATTCCGCTGTTAGAGACAAATGTTCTCATTTCCGGCTATTGTAAACAATGTTGCAGTAAATACGAGAGTGCAGATGGCTCTTTGACATACTAATCTCATTTCCTTTGGATGGCTGCCCAGTAGAGGGATGGCTGGATCATATAACAGCCCTCTTTCTATCTTTTTGAGGAGCCTCAATACTATTTTCCACAATGTCTGTACTAATTTACAGTCACTTTTTCCAATGTTCTCATCAGTTGCTATTATCTTCTTTCTGATAACAGCCATTTCCGCTTGTGTTAAGTGCTATCTCTGGTGGTTTGAACTGGCTTTTATTCCAGATGCCTGTCGGCCTTTTGGATGTCCTTCTTGGGAAATACCCATTAAGAGTTATTGTCCATTTTCAAATCAGATTATTTGAGCTTGGACATTCAGTTTTTCATGATGTATATACTTTTGATATTAACTACTAGTTAGATGCACAGTTTGTGCGTATTTTCCCCCATTCTGTCATCTCTTCCTTCAAGTGATCTTGTCCTTTGCTGTGCAGAATCAGCTTAGTCTGACATAATGCCATTTCTCCATTTAACTTTTGAGAACATTTTATTGATTCTTTGAGAATTCCATACAATGTATTTTGATCATAGTCTGACCCCCACCCCATCTTGTTTCTTGTGCCTTTGGAGTTTATCCAAAACTCCCTGATATGCTAATGTCCTGAGGAGTTTCTCCTGTGTTTCCTTCTCTTGATTTCACAGTTTTAGATCTTACATTGAACTATTTCATCCATTTGAGTTAAATATTTGTAACAGATGAGGGAACTAAGTCTAACTCCATTCTTCTGCATATGGGCATTCAATATTCCAGTGCCAATTATTGAAAAGACTGTCCCTTTTCTAATGTGTGTTTTTAACACCTTTGTGGAGTGTGAATTTATTTCTAGGCTCTCTGCTCTACTCTGGCCACATGAGTACATAATTTTGTATTGTGTAACATTGGTGAATTGATATTATTTATTCGAGGTCTTTCTGCTTTTCCATAAAGACACTGCTTACTATAGCTTTTCTCTGTGCTGTTACCAGGGAATTGGGGTTCCCTTCTGCAGGCTGTTAGTCTCATCAATAAAAGAAAAATATCACGTGTAATGACTGGATCCTGTGGTAGCTCTGGTATTAAGTTTTAGAGAAAGTTCCAAGTTTTGTGCAGCAGAACCACTTTACATGCCCACCGAGAAGAGTTCCAATCTCTCTACATCCTCACCAACATATATTGTTTTCTGTTTTCTATTTTTTTTATTGGGGGTGGGGGGTAATAGTCTTCTGAACAGCTATAAAGCAAGAATTCATTCTTATTTTGTCCCTTGTCACTTCCCTAATCACACTATGAATGCCAGTCTAGTTTCAGTAAAATGTGGTCTACATGTTCATTTCTTGTGTTTTATTACCTAAAATGCACTATAAATACTTATTTTCTTATAACAACATTTTAAATGTATTTTATTAGAAAGAATAACCTTACTGATATTTTTCTATTCCCAATATATTCTATAGTCAAAAGACAAAAATTTCTTGACGTGAACATATAATTTTAACTTTTTAGTAAAATACAAACGTGGTAGGCATAAAAAAACTGACATCAACGAAGGGCACATCCAATGTCAAGATCTTGTCAAACCTTCTTATTCATCTGCTTTAAGTGATATGTAGCATGTTTTTAGCATTTTGGAAGACTTCAGACAATTATATTGAGGACTTTTTTCATTGAATTTTGAATAAGACTCACTAGGTCATGATATATATATATATATATATGATTTTTCTTATGTTCACATTTTATGAAAGACGTGCCATCTTGCTTAAAAATGTAGTTTTATTTTTAAATAGCTTAAGGAAGTTGTGATGATTAACACTGATTATCAATTTCACAGACTCTGGAATCACCTAGAAGACAAGCCTCCATATATACCTGTGGGGGATTATCTGATGAGGTTAGCTTCTGGGCACACTGTGAGGCATTATCTTGGTAGGGTTAACCTCTGGGCACAGGAATTAACGTGATTAAGTTAACTGAGGTGGAAAGATAAAACCTAGAGGACGGCACAGTTCCCTGAGCACAGGTCTTTGACTATATAAAAAGGAGAAGCAGGCTGAGCAGGAACCATCATCTCCCTCTGCTTCCTGACTGTGAATGCAATGTGACAGCTGTCTTAGATTCCTACCAATATGACTTCCCTACCATGATGGACTAGACTCAGCAATTGTGAACCAAATTAACATCCTTGAAATGTATTTGTCAGGGCATTTTATCGCAGCAACAAGAAAAGTACTAATACAGATGTCTATGAACTTGTAAGACACAAATTAAAAAATGTGCCTATCTTCAAACTTAACTCCCTTGAAATACAAGTTTATATATTCATATGTTCTTATCTTTATAGTATAAAAGTTGGATTTTATTATGCATGACAACATAAAAAATAATTGTCATCCTTTAAATATAAGGATATGATTCTAAAAACATGATACATAGATCACCATGAAATTAATCTATAATTTATGCATCCAGTGATTAAGCACATGGAGAGTATTTGTTTCTAATACAGTAGTAAGACACAGCTCACTGAAAGGATTTTTACTTTTATTTCCATTAAAGTATATATTCATTCTGGCATTTCATAATTTATTCATTTGAGTATAGAGAAAGAAGTGGATAATGGATACACTGTAACTAAATTAGATTTAATAATCCAATGACTATTAAACACTTTTCTCTCATTCTGGAACCACATTCCATTGAAAGTTCTAAAATAAGGCGTGGTGGGCACCTTTGTGATTTTAACCTCAGACTCAGGAGGAGAACTGTCAGTTTAATTTCCAGGGCTTTCCTCTTACCTGTTTCCAGCATCCACACTCACCAAGTCTCTCCTACAGAGCGGCTGAGACGGAAGCATCTTTGGCAAAGATGGGAGGAAGGACTCGACTACTTCATCTCAAGCTCCTTCTGGAGCATT
The DNA here is from genome assembly GCF_000622305.1 of Nannospalax galili. Classification (NCBI taxonomy): domain Eukaryota; kingdom Metazoa; phylum Chordata; class Mammalia; order Rodentia; family Spalacidae; genus Nannospalax; species Nannospalax galili. The sequence continues at coordinate 1,691,958 of NW_008356845.1, forward strand.
AAACAGGTGCTAATCCTGCAAAATGCATGCACAGAGAAAAGCTCCTTTCCCAAACATTCTTCACGTGTACATAGGTCTGCCTAGTAATGAGCGGCGGCAGGGAAGATTCTTAACAGCCCTAACTTTGGGAAATGGGAGTTGCGCTCAATAGCTTTAGTTGTCCACTTGATACACCTGGGTGGAGGGAGCCTCAATTGGGGAATTACTTCCATTGGACCTGCCTGTGACCATGTCTGTGGGGCATTTTCTGGATTGTTGAGTGATGTGGGCAGGCCCAGCCCACTGTGAGTGGTGCCACCTCTGGACAGGTGGTCCTGTGTTGTATAAGAAAGCAAGTTGAGCACCAGCCATGGGAGCAACCCAGTAAGCAGCATTCCTCCATGGCCTGTGCTCCAGATCCTGCCTCCAAGTTCCTGCCCTGAGTTCCTACCTTAGCTCCCTCAGTGAGTGACCCGGGAGGTGTAAGATAAATAAACCTTTTCCCTGCCAAGTCGGTATTGGTCAGAGTGTTTTGTCACAGCAATTGAAAAGAAACTATCATAGGAGTACAGGGTTTTTTTCTTGTTAGGACAATGATATACAACATAAATGAACACTGATAGGGTATAAACATTCATATTCTAGACACCCAAAAGAATTCCCTTCACAATCCTTCAAGAATTGTTACCAACATTCACTTCCATCTTTAAAATGATAAGAATTAATTGACAGACTTTCACCCAAAAGAGAGAAAATAGGCAGAAATAACTGGCAAACAAACAGGAGCTGTCAAGCATTTGATCATTCTAGTCTTGTTTCTACTAATAGGAAAATAGATATTTTTTTGGTTTTTAATTCATTTTATTTAAAATGTAATCTATGATGGTTTGTTCTTTGTGCCATATCCTTACATAAATAGAAAAGTCTGTCACAGTGATTCTCAATAACCTCAATATTTATTAACTTATAAATAATAATTTTTAATTTAAATTTTGTTTGATGATATTCTATTGATTCTTTGAGAATTTCATAGAATGTATTTTGATCATATTCAGACCCTACTCCCCATCTCCTCAGATTTATCCTCACTTCCCTACCACCCCTCAATTCATGTCCTCTATATTTTAATGCCTATTGAGTCTAATTTATGTTCCCAAAACACTGTTGGTTGTGGGTCCGTTCATTGAAGCATGGTCAACTACCAGGCATCACACTCTTAAAGACAACTGAATTTCCCTCTCCCAGCAGCTATCAATTGCCAATGGTCCCTTAGAGTAGGGCTGGGACTTTTTGTCCACCTCCCCACTCCATGCTGGATTTGTGTCTGGCTTCAGCTTGCACAGGCCTAATGCCTGCTGTTGCAAGTACTATGGGTACATATATGCAACTGCCCTGTGGTGCCCAGACAACACGATATTCATCCAACACCTCTGGCTCTTACAATCTTTCCACCAATTCTTCTTCAATGATCCCCGAACCTTGGAAGAAAAGGGTGTGAAATAGATGCCTCACTTAAGGCTGAGTACTACACAGTCTCTTATTCTCTTCAAGATTATCAGATGGGGATCTCTTCTGTAAAAAGAAGCTTCTCTGATAAGGGATGAAAGTTTCACTAATCTATGGCTATAGCAATCAGTCATTAAGAATCAGTTTAATACTATGATTTAAATACATATGTATATAATACTATGTCTTTAATAATATTGGGTCCATCTTAGAAGGCATGCCTTAAGTCTAATTAAATAGTTTTTGAGCCAGTCAGTTGCCATCACCCTGACCAGCACATTCACCTTTCTCCAGGACTTACATCTACCCTGTTTAGCTAATCAGAACCCACCTGCTTGGTTCCCATAGTTCCTACTGTAGCTGAAGTCCCTTTGCCTTCAGGAGAGTGCCCAGCTGGCTTGCCTGGAAAGATTCCATCCCTCCAGTAAAAAAATCAAAAGTGAGAATCTGAAGCACTGACCAACTAACTATTGATATTTGATCAGAAAGCAACCAAGCCACAAAAACAGAACCAATCTTAAACTCAACAAAGACAGGCTAGAAATCCATGTCAGACACAACAACCAAAAAAATAAGACCATATGCCCAGGTCATAATGCAAAACACAAATAATATGTCAAATAAGATAATATGTTCCCATCAAATCCTACTAGTTCTAGAGAACAGTTCTATAATGACAACTACCCAGAGGAACCCCAGGACATAGAACTTAAAAAGGACAATCACAAACATGATCAAAGAATACAAGGATATTAAAGAACACACAAACAATTAAAATAACACAAAGGGGATAGGAATAAACTCCTGAGTGAAATTCAATAAAACACAAATATATAGCTGACAGTTCTACAAGGAGAACCCCCTAGAGATAACCCAGGACACTGAATTTAAAAAAACAACCATAAACATGATCAAGGAATTCAACGAATGTAAAGAACACATGAACAAACAAGTCAAAGAACTAAAAGAAGATAGGGATAAACTTCTGAATGAATTCACAAAAGAGATATAGAAACATTGAAGAAAACCCAAGCAGAAATGAAGAAGGAAGTGCAAAACCCAATAAGCCAACTTGAAACAACAGGGGAGAGCTTCACCACTAGAATGAATGAAATGGGAAACAGAATATCAACACTCTAGGATAAAGTTGAAGAATTGGACCACTCAAGCAAAGATTATGGAAAATGCGAGAGGAGTTGAATATGCAAGAGATGTGGGACACCATGAAAAGACCAAATGTACGTATCATAGCAATAGAGGAAGGAGAAGAATTTCAGGTTAATGGTATTGACCAGATCTTAAACAGGATTGTAGAAGTGAATTTCCCAAAATTAAGGAAAGACATCCCCATACAAATACAGGAAACACATAGAACACCAAACAGACAGGATCAGAAAAGACACTCCCAAGACATATCATACTAAAAACACTAAATGTACAGAACAAAGAAAGAATACTGAAAGCAGCAAAAGAAAAACAATAAATCACATACAAAGGAAAGCCCATCAGAATTACAGCTGACTTATCAATGCTAACTAAGAAAACCAGAAGAGCCTGGACCAAGTAATTTCCAGTTCTACATGACAATAGATGCCAGCCCAGAATGCTTTACCCAGCAAAAATATCTATTGTAGTTGAGGGGGAAAGAAAAATCTTCCATGACACAAATAGCCGAATACATGTCCACAAAACCAGTCCTTCAAAGAATACTCGAAGCAATACAGAGAGCAGAGAGAGAAACAACTATACCCCAGGGGCAACAAAAGAAAAGAAATAAAGGTTTAATTGAGGAAACACAAAATTTGAGAACATAAACAGCAATCAAAATGATGGCAAAAAATACACATCTTTCAATAATAACCTTAAATATCAAAGGACCTGAACTCCCCAGTCAAAAGACACAGGCTAGCTGAATGGATTAAGAAACAAAATCCAAGCCAGGTGTAGTGGCACACACCTTTAATCCCAACACTCAGGAGGCAGGAGTTGCAATTCTAATATCTGACAAAATAGGCCTCAAAGTAAAACTAATCAGAAGAGATAAGGTGGGTCACTTCATTCTGATCAAAGGAACAGTTAACCAAGAAGAAACTACAATCCTTAACATATATGCACCAAATTATGGTGCACCCAAATTCATAAAAACAACAGTACAGGACTTTAAGACACAGATTAACCCCAACTTGGTAATAGTAGGGGACTTCAATACCCCACTCTTTCCATTAGACAAGTCAACTGGGGAAAGAATGAACAGAGAAATGTCTGAATTAAATGATACCACACATCAAATAGACATAACAGACTCTCAAATATTCCACCCAAGCACCAAAGAATACACTTTCTACTCAGAACCCCATGGACCTTTTTCAAAAATTGAACACATACCAGGCCAAAAAACAAACCTCAAGAAATACAAAAAAATTGAAATAATTCCATGCATTCTATTGGACCACAATGCAAGAAAGCTCAAAATCCACACTGGACAAAGCCCTAGTCACTACACAAACTCGTGGCAATTGAACAACACACTCCTAAACAACTAGTGGGTCAAAGGAGAAATTAAAAAAGAAATAAAAGAATTCCTGGAACTCAATGAAAAGGACAATACAACACAACACAACCTCTGGGACACTTTAAAAGCAGTCCTAAGATGGAAGTTTATAGTTCTAAGTGCCTACATTAAAATATTAGAAAGATCCCAAATAAATGACCTAACACTGCAAAGCAAGACACTGGAAAGACAAGAATAAATGAAACCCAAACTCAGGAGAAGAGAAAAAATAACAAAAATCAGAGCAGAGAAAAAAAAAGAAATTAATGAAATGGAAATAAAGAAAATAATAGAAAGAATCAATGAATCCAAAAGCTGGTTCTTTAAAAAGCTAAACAAGATAGACAGATCCTCAGCCCAGTTAGCCAAAAGAAAGAAAAAGCAAATCCAAATCAACAAAATCAGAGATGAAGGGGAAACATGACAACAGACCCCCCAAAAGATCCAGACCATTATAAGGGACTATTTTAAAAACCTATACACGACTAAATTTGAAAATCTCAAAGAAACCACAAAAGTTAAACCAAGAAGAGATCAACAGTTTAAAGAGACCCATAAAATATAAAGAAATTGAAACCATAATAGAAAGTCTCCCAACTAAAAAAAGCCCAGGCCCAGGTGAATTTACAGCAGAATTCTACCAGACATTTAAAGAAGACCTCCAACCAATACTACTTAAATTATTCAAAATGACAGAAACAGGGGGATAACTCCCCAAATTCCTTCTATGAAGCCAGCATCACTCTAATACCCAAACCAGGTAAAGACACAAGCAAAAATGAAAAATATAGACCCATATCCTTAATGAACGTAGATGCAAAAATTCTCAACAAAATACTTGCAAGCCGCATACATACACATGTAGTTATTGGAATCATAATAACTGAAATGGTGACACAAGTAGATATTTGACAATGTTCATTGAATCTCTATTCAGAAAAGTCAAAAGACAGAAACTGATGCACCTGAAGATATGCTAAGCAGATGGGAGGACATTAATCTCCTCAATGTGATAATGTACTTACCCCACAAGTTTTCCTTCTATAGTTGCTTACAGACCTTCACCACTAAGCTTGCCTGCTTTTCTGAGTTGTAGCTCAAACAAGCTTAACTCCCTTTCCCCTTCTTACCTGTTCTTTAATACTGGCCAAAATCCTAAGCATGCTCTCACTGACCTCTGACTCACACATCAAAAAGATCATTCACCATGATCAAGCATAGTTTATCCCACAAATGCAAGGATGTTTCAATAAATGCAAGTCAATAAACATCATTAATCATATAAGTGGAGTCAAAGACAAAAACCACATTGTCATCTCAATATCTCAATAAATGCAGAAAAGGCTTTTGACAAACTTCATCATGCATTTATATGCAAAATCCTAGATGGAACTGGAGTGGAGGGATAATAACTCAACTATTAAAGCTACATACAATAAACCCACAGCCAACATCATTCTAAATGGAGAAAAACTGGAAGCATCCCCATTAAAATCGGGAACCAGACAAGGATGTCCACTATCGCCACTCATTTTCAACATAGTGCTTGAAACTCTTGCTAAAGCAATAAGACAGGAGAAGGAAATTAAAGGAGTGCTAATTGGAAAAGAAGAGGGTCAAACTATCACGTTTTGCAGATGATAGGATACTATTCCTAAGAGATCTCAAAAGTTCCATCAGAAAATTCCTAGAACTGAACAATATTTTCAGTATAGTGGCAGTTATAAAATCAATGTACAAAAATCAGTAGCCTTTCTGTATAGCAATAACAAACAGTTGGAGAAAGAATACAGGGAAATGCTCCCATTCACAACAGATGCAATAATAATAATAATAATAATAATAATAATAATAATAATAATAATAAATATCTGGGAATAAATCTGAATAAAGACACCAAAGATCTCTACAATGAAAACTTTAAATCTTTAAAGAGATTGAGGAAAACATCAGAAGATGGAAGGACCTCCCATGCTCATGGATTGGAAGAATTAATACTGTGAAAATGACCATCCTACCAAAAGCACTATACAGATTCAATGCAATCCTTATCAAAACCCCCATGACATACTTCACAGAATTAGAAAAAATATCCTTAAATTCGTATGGAGGCATAAAAGACCCCAGATAGCCAAAGCAACCCTGAGCACAAAGGGCAATGCTGGAGGGATTACTATACCAGATCTCAATGTATACTACAGAGGTATAATCATAAAAACAGCATGGTACTGGCACAAAAATAGACACATAGATCAATGGAACATCATTGAAGATCCAAACCCGAGTACATGCAATTTCAGCCACCTGATATTTGACAAAGGGGCCAAGAACATACAATGGAGGAAAGACAGCATCTTCAACAAATGGTGCTGGCAAAACTGGATCTCCACCTGTAGAAGAATGAATCTAGATCCTTATCTTTCACATTGCACAAAAGTCAACTCCAAATGGATCAAAGACCTCAATGTGAAACTGGAAACCCTGAAACTATTAGAAGAAAATATAGGCAGTAACTTACAAGATAAAGGTGCAGAGATTTTCTAAACTAGACAGAAGTTGCTCAGGAATTAAGGTCAGCAATCAACAAGTGGGACCTCATTAAACTAAAAAGCTTCTGTACAGCAAAAGAAACAATAAAAAAAGTGAAGAAAAAACCCACAGAATGGGAAAAATCTTCACCAATGACATAGCTGACAGAGGTTTAACATCCAGAATATATAAAGAACTCAAAAAACAAAGTTGAGAAACTAAAAGATGAGCTAAATATCTAATCAGAGAGTTCTCAAAGGAAGAAATAAAGATGGCTAGAAACATCTCAAAAAGTGTTGAGCATCATTAGTCATTAGGGAAATGCAAATAAAACCAACCTAAGGTATCACCTCACCCCAATCAGACTGCCTAGGATCAAGAGAACAAATCATACCAAATGCTGGCGAGGATGTGGATAAAGGGGAACACTCATTCACTGCTGGTGCGATTGCAAGCATTTACACCCTCTATGGAAAACTGTGGAGAACTCTTAAAAAACTAAAAATAGGTGCTGGAGAGATGGCTCAGTGGTTAAGAGCACTGACTGCTCTTGCAGAGGACCCGGGTTCAATTCCAGCATTCACATGGCAGCTATGAACTGTACTTAACTCCAGTTCCAGGGGAATCCAACCTCCTTTTCTGACCTCCACAGCATTGCACAACATGGGTGCACTCACATGCAAGCAATACACATAAAATAAAAATAATAAATAATTTTTTTTAATTTCCTTTAAAAAAAAAAACCCTAAAAATGAACCTACCATATGACCCATTTATACCACTCCTTGGCATATACCCAAAGGACTCATCCTACTGCAGAGACACTTGTATATCCATGTTTGTTGCTGCTCTTTTCACAATAGCTAAGAGATGGAAGCAACCTAAGTGTCCCTCAGTTGATGAGTGGATAATGAAAATGTGGTATATTTAGACAATGGAGTTCTATTCAGCAGTAAAGAAAGATGAAATCATGAAATTTTCAGGTAAATGTATGGATCTAGAAACTTATACTAAGTAAAGGAACAAAGACTTAGAAAAACAAATGACGTATGTTCTTTCCTCATATGTGGATACTAGCACCAAATTTTTTAAATTCCAGATCCTTTAATAGGATGATGCTACACAGCAGTTCCTTCTTCGTGAAATAACTATGATCATCACGACTTCACCTAAGCTTGATCGCTAAACACCATCACAATTGGGCTTGTTGATGGTTGTGCTCATTCATTAAAGGAGGGCCAAACATGGTCACTGGACCCTCACCAGATTATCCAGCCACTCTTCCCAGCCAACTGTATGTAATTTGGCCCTAATCATACATGGTCTCCTGGATTTGGGGAGAGCTAAAGTATCCAATCTGTGGAAGGCTAGGAAGAGAAAGCATGACCCATGCTGGGTAAAGGCTCTCCAGTGTGCATACCCTCAGGTCATACATACACCTCAGCAACCCCTCAGTTATCTTGGTAAGTAAGGTCAATAAATTCACTGGTTCCCCAGTAAAACTTTAATCAAACATGGGCTTGACACTAGAACCTTAAAAGGGAATAAGCATCCCCAGGAAAAGAAGTCTCACAACAGATGGTAAAGTTAATTGTTAATGCTATTATGTCTCATAATTATTTTTTTTAAAAAAAGAAAGAAGCTCTCTCTGCTTCCCTGGACCTGCACCACCAGCTAACTCTCCTGGCCTGCTTTCCTATCCTCAGGCCTCTTAGGGTGGGTCTATCGTGGAGCCCTCCGCACCTTCACTCCCCCGGCCTCATTCGCCCTTCCATCTCCCCCGCTGTTCTCTGCTCCTGGTTTGGGCCCTGCGCCATTCCTGGTCTTGGGTCCCCAGACACCAGGGGAACTGGTGCTGCTTCCTGATCCTTTTCACCCAGGCCAGCTTGGTGCCTTCATTGGGCTCCAGGAGCACTGCTTCGGGACCTGGCCCCGCCCTCACCTCTCCCTGCTTCCCTGGACCTGCACCACTGACTAACTCTCCTGGCCTGTTCTCCTGCCCTCAGGCCTCTCTTGGGGTAAGTCTATCGTGCAGTCCTCCACGCCTTGACTCCCCCAGCCGCTTTCACCCTTCCATCTCCCCCACAATTCTCTACTCCTAGTTTGGGCCCTGCGCCATTCTTAGTCTTGGGTCCCCGACACCTGGGGAACCAATACTGCTTCCTGATCTTTTTCACCCAGACCAACTTAGTGCCTTCCTTGGGCCCCAGGAGCACTGCTTCTGGATCTGGTCTTGCCCTCACCTCCCTCTACTTCCCTGGTCCTGCAACACCCGACAGCCTCTTTCTGGGGCTGACAGCCTCTT
>NW_008356845.1:1705796-1706600 GCF_000622305.1 Nannospalax galili
TGGTAAAAGAAAGGAGCCAGGGGCTCCTCCCAAGCCCATGGGACCCCTGAGGAACAGATCCTCAAACGACCTCAAGAGTAAAAACAAATCAGTTTATCTGGTCCAATGCTATGTCCTTAAACACCCAAATGGGAAGTATAACCAAAGATTAAAGAGGCCAATATAATTTCATAAGAACATACATATATAACTAAAAGCTACTTGAAAAACAGCAAAGCCAGAAAGGCGATACCTTCAATCGAGTTGTTGGACAGGATGGATAAAGGCTCTTCCAGATAGTAACCCAACACACTACTGGAAAAACGAATAGCAGACCCCAATTCTATCCAAAGGAATACTGACAATGGATTGCCGTAGATGAGGAACAGCTGATCCTCCTGGATCAGGGCCCTCTGGCTGACTAGATTTACCAGAAGGGCAGATAGGGGGGAATAGATGGGGGTCCTGAACAACACAGTGCACAGTGGCAGGGATGGCAGAGTATAGAGGTTCTAGTGGGAGAGGAAGGCTGTCTATCTGACGAGTTTATATTCATACTCAGATGCCAAGGAACTCAGAAATAAGCGACTGTGACCAGTAATAGTCATATGTATAGAGATTAGAAATGCATGTGAAAACGTCTCAATGTCAATTGCCTTAAAATCAATTTTTTGTATGAAACTGTGTATTTTAACAACGAAGTCGAGATCTTTTTTAAACCTTAAAACCTCATTTAATTTTATGTCTTATAGAGCTTATAATGAGTAAAAGATTATATAAGCATAATAATTCAATTGTAAACCTAAATATTTACTGCCAATTTTG
>NW_008356845.1:1706960-1728606 GCF_000622305.1 Nannospalax galili
GTCAGAGGGACTTAAAGGACAGTTTTTGCCCCTTACCCTCCAAGGTCGACTAAGTTCCAGGGGACTATGGAACATCTCTCAAAATGCCCTCATAACTGTGTTGAGTCACCTGTCCTCTTGTTCAGGGAGGACATGGAGACCCCACAAGATGGACTTGACCCAGTGTCCAGTCTACAAAGAGGAGGGTCAACTCAGTGGAACATCTCATTCATGCTTCCAAGTGAAACCAGATATGATCGAGCAGGACCTTTGACTTATCTTCACTTAGACAGAAGTGGTAAAGGAACCAGCATAACTGTGTTGAGTCACCTGTCCTCTTGTTCAGGGAGGACATGGAGACCCCACAAGATGGACTTGACCCAGTGTCCAGTCTACAAAGAGGAGGGTCAACTCAGTGGAACATCTCATTCATGCTTCCAAGTGAAACCAGATATGATCGAGCAGGACCTTTGACTTATCTTCACTTAGACAGAAGTGGTAAAGGAACCAGAAGCTCCTCCCAAGCCCATGTGACCCCTGAGGAACAATAAATCCTCAAATAACCTTAAGTGTAAAAATAAATTGACTTATTTGGGCCAACTGTATGGTCTTAAACAACCAAAAGGAAAGTATAACCAAAGAGGAAAGTCATCAGTATACTTCTTTAAGAGTTCAAGGGATTGCACTTCCCAGACTATAGGCTTAAGTCTATATAAAAAGTTATTTAGACAATTATTGCTCATTGATGATTTTGTTCCTAGCCAGAAAGTGCTGCTCAGATGTAAGACTTCAAATCTTGGTCTCCAATACTGTAGTACCCACCTGTAGCTAAGGGAGACAACCAGCTATTGTTCTAAAATGATGGATAAATTTGTTTTCTCCCCCTATCTAGAAGCCTTTGAGAGGGAACTGATACTGATTCTAACCACTCCAACGGCTATCAAAATACCTGAAAGCAAATCCTGAATCCATCACTCTAGAGTTCAGCCTTGGAAAACAAAGGAAAAATGAGGAGGAACCTAATAGAGGGATGCTTTCAGAAGCCCTTGTCTAGAAATTCCAATGGACTTTCATATGAACATTTGAAAACTGCCCTGTTCTGACTTTTTTCTAGTTCCCTGTCTAGAACTTGTAATGCTAATTACTCTTGCCTTTACTTCTCCTTCACATCTCTTATTTATGATTCAAAGACTTTCTTTTTCCCCTACAGATAAGAGTTATGAAATCTGGGAGTCTTTTAGATAGACCCACTGAAGGGGTACTCCAATTGCCTCACCCTGCATTCCTGTTCAGCATGGCAGAAGCCAGAGCGGTCTGAGTCCCAATTCCCTATTGACAATTTGGGTAACCGCTTCAGAGGATGGTGTGATAAGTGTAAGAGGTAGGAATTGGCTAGGCAGTTAGGGTAAAAAGACCCCAAAGAAAAGTCACCAGTTTCTTGACTAAAAGTCACAGTGTCCTTGGGCCTCTTAGCAACATACTCTATTTCAAAGGCCAAAACGTTGAAAATATTTGGGAGCTTTTATCTAATCCTTAAAAGATTTTAGGGTTATCTCTTCAGAGGGGGAATGTTAGTGTAGCCAAAATCCCTGTAAAAAAATAAATAAATCCAAGAAGAAAAATATATATAGCTGAATGAAATGATAAGGATAATTCAGGATTTGAGAAGTGAATTCTTGAAAGATAGAAATACTGAAGAAAATTCAAGCTGAAATACAGTTGGAATTGAAAAACTCAATAAGCCAATTCGAAAAGACAGGAAAAATCCTCGCCAGCAGAATGAAATATAAAGCAAACAGAATATCAAGACTGGATGATGAAGTTGGAGAATTCAACCACTCAAGCAAAGAATATGAAAAATTCAACACAAGAGTAGAATGTGCAAGAGCTATAGACCACTAAGAAAACATCGAGTACACACATTCTAAGCATAGAGAAAGGGGACGAATCTCAGGTCAATAGCATTGACCAGATCTTCAACAGGAGTACAGAAGAAAGCTTCTCTAAATTAAGGAAAGACTTAACCGTACAGATACAAGAAGCACACACAACACCAAATAGACAGGACCAGAACAGAAACTCTACACAGCATATCAAAATAAAAACACTAGATGTACAGAAGAAAGAGAGAATACTGAAAGCTGCCAGGAAAAAACAAGAAGTTACATGTAAAAAGAAAACCGGCCAGAATTACAGCTGACTTTTCAGTGCAAACTATAAAATGCAGAAGAGCCTGGATAAAGGATTCAAGATTCTAAATGATCACAGATGCCAACCCAGAAACTTTACCCAGCAAAACTACCAATCATAGTGAAAACGGAAGCAAAACTTTTCCAGGAAACAAATAGGCTTAAAGAATCATGTCCACTAAATCAGCTCTACAGAGAATACTTAAAGAAAGAAACAACCATATCCAATAGGGTAAAGAAAACAAAGGAAAGTAATTATGGTAACAAAATGGAACTAAAACCACAAACAGAAAATAAAATGACAATACCAAATATACATTTCAATAATAGCTTTAAACATCATTGGCTTCAACTCCCCACTCAAAAGGCATAGGCTAATTAAATAGATTAAGAAGTGAAGTTGGGATGTTCTGTGTGCTGTACACACACACAAAAAAAATTAAATGTATTATATTTGAGGAGGAAGCATGGAAATTTATGTCATGTTATTTAGTAGAGGTGATAAACATTACCATTGAAGTGTACCCGATGACTTTATAGACATACACAGGCACCAAGGATCCAAGTGCAACCAATTATGACTAGTAATAATCAGACACTTACAGATTAGAGACACATGCGCCAACATCTCAGTGTTATTAGCAAAAACAATGAGTCTTTCTGTAAGAAACAGTACATTTTAAAATGAAATGGAGATCTTTTTTAAAGGTTAAAAACTTATTCAATTTTATGTCTTACAGGGCTTACACTGAGTTCAATATTGTATAACATATTAATTCAGCTGTGAACCTAGAAACTTGTTAAAGCTGTAGTGAAATGCTTCTTCTAATCATGTAGTTATTAAAATTTTAAAAAATGATTAAAAAATAGATTAAAAAATAAGTGAAGTTGATCTTTTTTTCTATGAGAAACTTAGCTTCTCTTCAAGGATAAGCACCACCTTAAGGTGAAAGATGGAAAAAAAATTCCAAGAAAATGGGACGAAGAAATAAGCATTGCTAGTCTAATATGTGACAAAATAAGCTTCAAACTAATATCAATCAGAAGTGATAAAGGAGGTCACTTCATACTGACCAAGGAAACAGTTGAACAAGAAAATATTACAATCATCAAAATATGCACCAAACCCTGGTGCACACAATTTCATAAAAGGATTACTACTGGACTTTAAGACACAGACTAACCCCAACTCAGTAATAGTAGGTGACTTCAATACCCCATTATCTCCAATAGACAGGTCATATGGACAAAGAATAAAGAGAGAAACATCTAAATTAAATGATATCATACAGAAAATGTCGGAACCTAACAGACATCTACCGAATATTCCAACCAAACACCAAAAAATACACATGACACTCAGCAGCCCGTAGAATTTCTCTAAAATCCCCCACATACTTGGACACAAAACAAACCTCAAAAATACAAAAAAAAGGAATAATTCCATTATTCTACCAGACCACAATGCAATAAGCCTTAAAATCAACAGCAAAATAAGCTCTAATAACTACATGAACTCGTGGAGATTAAACACACTCATAAATGATTAATGGATCAAAGAAGAAATCAAGAAATAAAGTATTCCTGGAACTAAATGAAAATAATAACACAGCCCAAGAAAACCTTTGGGACACTTTATCAGCATTTCTAAAAGGGAAGTTTATAGCTCAAAGTGCCTACATTAAAAAAAATACTCAGAAAGAGCACAAATAAATGACTTAATGGCACAACTAAAGAATCTATAAAAGCAAGAACAAACCAAACCCAAACCCAGAAAATGAGAATAAATAACAAAACTCAGAGCAGAAATTAAATGAAATTAAAACAAAGAAAACAATAATGCAAAGAATCAATGAATCTAAGAGCTGGTTCTTTGAAAAGATAAACAAGTTATATCTTAGACCCGCTAACAAAAAGAAAGAACAAATCCAAATCAAGAAAATCAGAGAGAAAAAGGAAAACATCAGAACAGACACCAAAAAGATCCAGAACATTACAACAGAATACTTTTAAAACCTATACTCTATTAGAAAATCTAAAAGAAATGAATGAATCTCTAAATTCAACAGACACACAAAGCTAAACCAAGAAGATATCAGCAACTTAAACAGACCCATAGGAGATAAGGAAATCACAACAGTAATATAAAGCATCCTTACTTAAAAGAGGCCCAGATCCAAATGAAATCACAACAGAATTTTATCAAACCTGAAAAAAGATCTACAACCAATACTGCTTAAATTATTCAAAAAATAGAAACAGAAGAAGTCCCAGTCTCCTTCTATGAAGTCAATATTAGATTAATACCCAAACTAGGTAAAGAATGAGAAAAAAGAAAATTATAGGCCTATATCCCTACTGCACATAGATATAAAAATTCTCAAGAAAATACTTGCAAATCGCATACAGACACATATCAAAAAGATCACACACACCCCCAGCGGCTGGAGAGATGACTCAGCGGTTAAGAACACTGGCTGTTCTTGCAGAAGACCCAGGTTCAAATCCCAGCACCCACATGGCAGCTAACAACTGTCTGAACTCCAGTTCCAGGGGATCTGACGGCCTCTTCTGTCCTCTGCGGGCATTGCACAACACAGGTGCACTTACCTACATGCAGGCAATACACGCATACACATAAAAATTTTAAAAAATTAAAAAAAAAGATCATCCCCCATGATCAGGTTGGCTTTATTCTAGAGATGCAGGTTTGGTTTGATATGTGTAAATCAATAAACATAATAAATCATATAAATAGACTTAAAGACAAAAATTACATGATCATGATCATTACAATGGACACAGAAAAGGTCTTTGGCAAAATCTAATATGCATTCATGATAAAAGTCCTGAAGGAATTGGACTGGAGGGTACATATTTAAGGCTATATACAACAAACCCATTGCCAACATAATTCTAAATGAAGAATAACTTGAAGCATTCCTGTTAAGCCAGACAAGGCTGTCCACTATCTCTATTCATTTTCAATATAGTGCTTGAAAGTCTAGCAAGAGCAGTAATACAAGAGAAAGAAATTAAAGAGGCACTAATTGAAAAAGAAGGGGTCGAATTATCCATATTTGTTCATGATATGATATTATGCATAAGAGATCCCAAAAATTCCACCAGAAAACTTCTAGAAATAATCATCACTTTCAGCAAAGTGACAGAATACAAAATCAGTTTACAAAAGTCACTACCCTTGTTATATATCAATAACAGACAACTAGAGAAAGAGTTCATGGAACAGTCCCATTCAAAACAGCCTCAGAAAATAAAATTCAATGCAATGTCAATGCAATGTCAATCAAAATTCTCATGATATTCTTCACAGAAATAGAAAAAAATTCTACAATTCAAAAGGAACCACAAAAGATCCCAGATGTCCAAAGAAATCTTGAGCATGAAGAGCAATCTTCGGGAGATTATCATGCCAGGTTTCAAACTATATTACACCACTATAGTCATAAAACCAGCATGGTATTGCAGGGGGAAAAATACATGTAGATCAATGGAATAAAATAGAAGACACAAACATAAATGCAGGCAATTTTGGCAACCTGGTATTTGACAAAGATGCCAAGAATACACACTGGAGGAAAAACAGCATCTTCAACAAATGGTGCTGGGAAGACTAGATCTCCACAAATAGAAGAAATGAGACCCATATCTATCACCCTGCAGAAAACTCAAGTCCAAATGGGTCGAACACCCCAATGTGAAACCTGAATGCTGAAGCACTTGTAGGGAATCATACACAGTACGAGGTATATGCTCAGGAAAGGGCTTTCTACATCAGACTTCAATCACTCAGGAATCAATGTCAGTAACTGGCAAGTGGGACCTCATTAAACAAAAACGCTTCTGTACAGCAAAGCGAACAACCAATTAAGTGAAGAGGAAGCCCACAGAGTGTGGAAATTCTTTTTTTTCAATATATACTTGTATTGAATTTTAACACAATTCATATAGTACATCTTAATCATATTTAGACTCTTCTATCTGCACCACCCCATAGCCCGCCCATGGGATTTCATGCATTCTGTCATATATGTTAAGGCCTATCAAGTTAAGTTTGTATACCCAGATATCCCTCAGTGTGAGTTCATCCACTGGAGCCTGGTCAGTCTATCCGGCATGACTCTCTTAAAGAAGACCAACTCTCCCTTTCCCAGGAGTGATCAGCTGTCAATAGTTCCTAAGCTAACATTGGAGCCTCCTGCCCATTTCCTTACTTCTCCACTGGGTTTTTGTCTGATTAAGTTTTCATGGGTCTTGTGCATGCTGTCACCATTGCTATACGTTCATATTAAGAAGTTCCCAGAGCCTGGAATTCTGTTTCCTTATGGTCATGCACCACTTCTGGCTCTTAGAATCTTTCTCCCAGCTCCTCCACAATAGTCCCTGAGCTCTGCATGGCAGAGGTTTAATATAGGAGTCCTATCCAGGGACATGCACTCTGTAGTCTCTTGTTCTCTACACTTTGGCCAGTTGTGGCCTTCTGTGTTCATCCCTGTCTGTTGCATAAGGAAGCTTTGCTGGTGATAGTTAAGGGATACATTGGTATTCTCTCTAACCCTTGGTTCACTCTGTTCTGTGAGCCTTAGGAGAAGTCCCATTGTAGATGTGTTGCTTAGGGATGGGCATCTCATAGACACATTCTCTGTGTATTACTTGTCGTGGAACTCTGTAATAGTCTCCATCTGTTACAAAAAGAAGCTTCTTTGATGAGTGGTGACTGGTACACTTGTCTGTAAATAGAAGGATATTTAGCACACAGTATGAAATTACATTTGTCTAGGGATTTGACAGACATAGGATTTTCTCTAGGATCTTTGACCTGTCCAGCAATGTGTATTTGACTGTGTTTACATTGCCACAAATGAGTTCTGTCCCACTGAGTGGACTTTAATTTCCATCAGCAGTAAATAAGTGTTCCCCTTTCCCCACATCCTCACCAATATTTGTCATCATTTAATTTTTGGATCTTAGCCATTTGACTGGAGTATGATAAAATCTCAAAGCAATTTTAACTGACATGACTAAAAGCACTGGGCATTTGTAAAAAATACTTCTGTTATTTGTTTCATCTTCTGAGATCTCTCTTTAGTTCCTTGCACCAATTTTTAATTGGGTTGTTTTGGGTTGTTTTTGTTGCTGTTGTTGTTTGATGTTCAGGTTTTTTATTTCTGTGCATTTTCTGAATACTAGCCCTCTGTCAGAGGTGTAGCCTGTAAAGATTTTTTTCCAGTTCTGTAGGCTGCCTCTTCACTGGAATGATGGTGTTGTCCCCTTGCTGCACAGAAGCTTTTCAGCTTCATGAAGTTCCATTTGTTACTCATTGGTCTTAAGACTTGGGCTCTCAGGATCCTCTTTAGAAAATCCTTTCCTATGCCTTAACTTCCAGTGTATTTCCTAGTTTCTTCTCAGTCAGATTCAGAATATCAGGTCTTACATTGAGATCCTTGACTCATTTGGAGTTGAGTTTTGTGCAGGATGAGGGATAGGGACCTAGTTTCATTTTTCTACATATAATTATCTAGTTTGACCAACACCATTCATTGAAAATGCTTCCAAATTCTTCTCAAGAAGCTAGTGTTACCCAGCACCAAAACCAAATGAAGACCTAATTTAAAAAAAAGAAAATTATATGCCAATCTATCTGAACATAGATGTAAAAATTCTCAGCAAAATACTTTTAAACCTAGTTCAAGAGCACATCAAAAAGATATCTACCATGGAGTTGACTTCATCCCAGAGATCCATGGATAGTTTAACATATATAAATCCATAAATGTAATCTACCACAAAAATAAATTCAAGGGAAGAAATCATATGATTATCTCATAAGATAAGTTCTTCAGAAAAATCTATATTTTTTTTAGAATTTCATACATGTGGGGCTGGAGAGATGGCTCAGAGGTTAAGAACATTAGTTGTTCTTCCAGAAGACCTGAGTTCGAATCCCAGCACCCACATGGCAGCTAACAACTGTCTGTAACTCCACTTCCAGGGGATCCAACAGCCTCTTCTGTCCTCCGTGGGCATTGCACGACATGGGTGTATTTACCGACATGCAGGCAATACATGTATACACATAAAATTAAAATAATAAATAAAATATTTTAAAGAGAATTGCATACATGAATACTGTATTTACATAAATTCCAAATTCCCCTCATGTTCCCCCTTTACTCCCTCTCAATATCACATCCTCTTCTTTAAATATTATTGCTACGTCTGTGTGTGTGTGTTGTGTGTGTGTGTGTGTTTGTGTGTGTACAACAACCTACTAATTCTATTTAGTAGTGCACGTACATTGTTTAGGGCTGATCACTTGAGATTAGATAACATATTAGGGAGATCATCCCTGAAGAAAACTGATTCTTCCTCTCTCAACAATCACTAATTCCCTGTAGCCCTTCATCTAGAGGTACACTTTGGTGAAATTTCCATCAAACACATTGGCCTGTCAGCTGGTGTGGCCATTGTGTAGATATTATTTAGGTAATCATATTGTTGAAGTTTCATGGTGCAGCTTCTCTGTCGTGTCTGAAAGTCATTATCTAGCAGCAGGCATCCTGGTCCTCTGGCTCTTAGGATCTTTCTGCCCCCTCCTCTAGACTATCCCTGAGCTTTAGAGATAGAGTTTTTTTTTAAAAATCTTGACAGCATTTAAAAATCTTGATATCCTGATCAGCATATGTAGTCTTATTCAAAGCAATAACAAGCATAGAAAAAAATAAAATCATAACTTAAAATGTCTTTGGCTTTTCTTCTTTAAGACAGATGAGTCATGTCGGAATGTAAATGACTTAACCCCAAAATATGATAAAAGAATGTATACATCTTTCTACAATGTTTCCAGTACATTGTCATTCTGCATAAATTGCTTGAAATATTTAGTAGATCATCCTGATGGCCCCCTAGAGGATAGTAATATTTAATTGCCCTCTGTGACCCACAGAAAATGGGGCATCATTCAGGGAGTGTCATCTCTAACTTTTTTTTCTTTTATAAATGAGCCAAACTTCTGTTCAAGCCCTAGGACGCAAGGCAGGCAACTCAAATGAGAGCCCTTTACAAGGTGCCTGCCTCTTAATTGCAAAGATGAAGGGATTTAACTGAACAAAGGGGTTCTGCTCTTAGCTAAGTATAGGAGATCCAGAGAAATTCAAGATGCTGCAGTGAGGGAACATACCCAGGCGAACTCATAAAAACAGATTTGAAAGCGGCTGAGATAAGGAGAAAGTTCACTACCAAATATCTCCCCCCCCACCCCATCAAAGAGGAGAGCTTGGAATTCTTAATATAGAGTGCATCATGTAAATTTCTCATTTGCTAACAAAGAAAATAAAACTGAAAGATCCTAAATACCCACTGTCTACACAGGCTACTATTTTCTCTTGCTGAATTACACAGATATTTATGATAGAAACCTATTTATGTTTTTGGTTGTTTTACAGTTTGTAATGTGTGTGATAATGAATATATTAAACACATGTTTTGCTATATCCATCTAACTTTATGTTTCACATAAATATTCCTGGAACAAATATTGAAGGATTTATTTTAATCCATCTTCTCTGTTTTGGGGGTGGGGAGCAACCTCCCTTTTAATAAAGAAATAAGTCCTTTGAAGACATGTATTTCAGAGGAAGACAGGAAATCTGAATTTTTACTGGTAATCTATTGCCTTACTGGGACTTAAAACAAATACTTCAGGTTTGTTTCTGTGATCAGTTTTCACATTCAGTGATTGCTTAATGGTGGCTCCAGGATTCTCTCGCCTTTAGCAGCTGTCTAATATAACTTTTCCAGACTCTTACATCTCAAGTCACAGTAAAAACATTCTAAATTCTTCACCACAGTTAAAACACACCTGACAGTCTTGAGTTGGATGGGTTCAAGTCAAGAACTTAAACTAGGATCAGTTCAGCCAGGCATTGGTATAAAAAGCTCTATTATGTACTTAGTCCTTATGAAATGTTGCTGAATAAGCTGCTATGACATAACCATCCACCCTAAATCATAACTGCATCAATCTTATGCTTCGCTCATAAACCTAAAACTTGTGCAGGACTCAGTGGAGAAGGTTTGTCTCTCCTACAAGGTCTTGGCCAGTAATGAGATAACTCAAGTGTCTCAATATCTAAATCTCTCTGCATCTTTTCATATGATCTCTTCCTGCAGCTTAATCTTCTCTGCAGTTTGGCGTCTTTGAGGTAACAGAATTTCTTACATGAATGCTCAGCGCTCTAAGCAAGAAAAAGTAGAAGCTGTCAGTTCTTCATGAGGCTATGATCAGAACAGGCTGTGCAACCCTTCAGCCATAATTCATTGGTCAATCAAGTTAATAATCCTGTCTGGAGTCAAGTGGATAGTAATTACAATACTTTTCAATTATCCTAATGAAGAGCACGTAGCTATCTTTAGCCATAATAGTCAGTGAATTCCAACCATGCTTATGTTATCTGTGCCTTGAATAAATCTCCCTAACAGTCCCATAACCGAATTTAAACTTAAAACCAGAGCAGAAGCCGTGGGAAAAGCCAGGCTTTCCTTAACAGGCAACTCTCTGATTTGGAGAGCTAGCTCTGCTTGCTGTTAAGTAGCTGTTAAGAGACTCAACTATGAGATGACCCAGTGTCCTGAGCCACACTAAACCAAGTAGTTATAATCTGATCTACTGGGGAAGCCTCCATGTCCAAGTGGAAAAGGCACATCCTGCCAGCTTGGGCAGATCCTGAATGCACAGCGATGTGGATGGAAGGCTCGTGTTCTCATGATGCCCTCCTCTACTGCGTGTTTTGTTAGTCTTCAGCAAACACTAGGGCTTCACTCAGAGTTACCTCTGAGAGACTGACAAGAAATAACCTCTGGTTTAGTTGACAACATCCTGGGACTACACAAAAGAGCCAGAGCCCTCCCTTTTACATTTAGGGCATTCCTAGGGGACAGTAGAAATAGAAATTGTTTCCAATAGGAAGAACTCAAAGTTCCATTCGTTACTGAGTGAAGAGTACATGTTTCTGTCCAGTGGTAGGACTGCTGATACGGAAACAGGAAGTATTGTTACTGTGAGATCTTCCCTGGTCCTTCCTAGTACACACGTGCCATCGTACAAGTGAAATACTTCAGCAACCCAGTCAGGAAGGAACAGCAAGAGTTCAAACTCCTCCCCAATAAATTTCAAGTCATCTATGAGCCCAAGAAACTGTCCAATAAAGGCATTGGTTGATGTAAAGAAAATACCAAAAAAAGCACAAAATGATTATCTGTCAAATATGACTTTGTGAGCAGGTTTGAATGAGGACTACAATGATGGCCATATGTTTTCATTGCTATGCTGTTATTTTTAGATGACACCTTTCACCTATGATTTGAACTAGGACGTGCAGGTAATAATATCTCAGTACAAAGATTATAGGTTGTCAAGAGGCTGATGAGTTATGAACTATAAGAGTGTGAACCCAGAACAGAAATGAATTACAGAAACTTACTAGAGTGTGATCCTGTTCCAGAGAGAAGTCGGCTTTTGTTTGTGCTGAGAATGGATTTGTTACGTGCAGCAGTAAAATGCTGAAGTTCTGTGAGTCTATCTGGAACTTCAGTTACTGAAAGATGAGCAGGAGGTGAATGTTAACCAGAAGGATGTAGTGGGACCAACCCTGTACATGGATTCACTCAGTGTGATTTCCGGTCCCACACCCACTCGAGTTTGCCATCCTACAGAGTAGTGACTGAAAATGCAATCTCCATACCACCTCAATCCATACAGATATTATTATCCTGTAAAAATCTGTTTATATTCATGATTGACTGAAGAAAAATAACCAACAAGAACTATAGCTTATCTTCTTTAACCTGATGAAAAATTTACTTCAATAAATGCAAAAGCTATCATTCTATGAAAACCAACTTGTATTCATGATTAATTAAAAACTCTTGGCCAGGAGGGAATAGAACTCAACTTCCTTAAGCTGATGACAGAATTAGCAACGACTTCAACAAGAAAACATACCACATGGTGAAATATAGATGCTTTCCCTATGCCTCGTGTGACTTATGAAACTAACACAATGAGACAACAAAAGGATATGGTAATATATAAATATAAAATAAAACAGAAAATCCAACATTATTTTCAAGTGATATTATCAAGCCACCAAGAAAATAATAGTCAAGAAAATAGCTATAATGCAATGTAATATTTATTAAGCCATTGTCATATCAAACACTTTACTATGCAATTCACCAATATTAAAAGCCTTGATAACAATAGATTAACAAAAGTGCATTCTTTACCCAAATTGGATTCATAGGATAAAATACTGTTTTTTTTCAGAGTTTAGAAATTTCACTATATGCCTACTGTATAATTAAATAATATTTCTGTGAATATTGAGTTCTAAAACAAAAATATGAGAATTTTTTACTTTACTTTTCAAATGAAATAAATGGGTTAAATACCAGAGAATGACCAAATCAGTGATGGTTAAGATCTATACAGAAGACCAGTGAGATGGTTCATAGGGTAAAGGCACTGCCACCTGAGTTCAGTCCTTGGACCCCACATAGTGAAAAGAGAGAACCTGCTCCAGAAAGTTTTTTCTCACTTCCACATACACACCGTGGCATACATGTACCCCCACACAGAAACACACATACACAAAAATAAATAAATGAATACATAAATGGAAAATAAATCCATATGGAGAAAATTAGCAAATATTATTGAAAGATATAAGTGGTCAAATGCCAAGTTATGCAAATGTCCTAGAAGGAAAGACACATGTTGATATATATGTCATCTCTATCCATGTTTACACACAAATCAGTGTAATTCCAATCAACATACTACTTGGATTTTTGCTAAAAACTGACAAGCTGATTCTAAAATAAACATGAAATAGTGAATATATAAAAATAACCCAAAAGTTAAAGGACAACAAAAGCAGGAATCAGGGCTTATTTATAACTATGATGACTGAAAGATTTTATTATTCCACAGGGACAGACAAATATATCAGTGGAGATAATTTTGGATAAATGGAAAAAACAAAACAAAAATAAACCTGTACATACATGAACATTCAATATGTGACAGAGGCTGCTTCACAAATTAAGTCAAATGGAAAAAAATATATAACAAAAGCAGGAATCAGGGCTTATTTATAACTATGATGACTGAAAGATTTTATTATTCCACAGGGACAGACAAATATATCAGTGGAGATAATTTTGGATAAATGGAAAAAACAAAACAAAAATAAACCTGTACATACATGAACATTCAATATGTGACAGAGGCTGCTTCACAAATTAAGTCAAATGGAAAAAAATATATAATCTATGAGCCAAATAGTAGGAAAAAAAATTAACCACTTTAAAACTCTTAGAAGAAAATGCAGAAAATGTCTTTATGACCACAAGATAAGGAAAAATTACTTAAGATGTAGAAAGTGTAAATAAAAATATGTTATAAATTAATAAGTTGCATGTAATAAAGGGGGGCATGCACAAAATTCAAAAGCAAACAACAAACTCAAGAAATCCTTGAAACAAAATATGCAATGCAATAAATTATTTTTTGAAATATGTCAGGTAAGAGCATTGGTTGCTCTTGCAGAAGACTCAGGTTCAGTTCCCAGTACCCACATCGTGGCTAACAATCATCTGTTTCTTTAGTTCCAGGGGATCTGATGCCCTCACCTGACCTCCATGGGCATTGCATGCACAGGTGCACTTATGTATGCAGACAAAACACTCATACACATAAAAATTTTTCAAAATACTTAAATAAAGCTTAGGTAGTATAAAAAGTCAGAAAGAAATGTATTAATCAAAAATCCCTTGAAAATACATTTATAATGTCTGAGCATTAGTGCATGTGTATACCTGAAAGCTATATAAAACAAGAAACACAGTGCCAGACAGGAGAAACCTCCCTTTGATTTGTTGGTCAGGATAGACCCCCCAAATAATGCAGGCTATTGTCATAGACCTTGATTACCTCCCCAGACTTGAAGGTAAGACCCTACTGCTGAAGGCAAGACATACTTTGGACACATGACTTGGAGCAATGGAGCTGGAACTGACCTGGAAGCCTCCTTCCTGAAGACTAGCTCTCATAGTTCTAGAGGATACTATGCAAGCTGCTAAGGGAGAAAATCAATCAACGGTCCAGCTCAGCTCTAAAGCCTAATAATCACAATGACTGGCACAGCAACCTACCTCTATTCTTGCAGTAGTGGCACTGTTATCTAGTGGTAATCAATAGCTACATAATTGGACTTAAAGTGCTCTCAATAGGAGGGAACTCGTGGGTGGTACTGTAAATATAGACAAATACACATGGCTGGAGAGGTCATAGAGCCTAGAGGAAACCCTATCTCTGGCATATCCCTAGACAAATGAAATTTCTTACCGTATACTAAATATGGGTCCGTGTATTATAGAAAAATGATCTATATACCACTAATCAAAGAAGCTTCTGTTTGCAACAGATAGAGGCTGTTACAGATTTCCACAACTGGTCACACAGAGAATATGTGTCTGAGAGATGCCCAATCCTAGGTGACATACCTACCTAGGACTCATGGAACTGAGTAGAACAGAGAGAATACTAATATATCCCTCAACTTTCACCAGTGAAGTTTCCTCATAGAACAGAGTGTGATGCACACAGAAGGTAACAACTGGCTAAGATTTAGAGGATAAGAGACTTCAGAGTGTGTGTCCCTGGATAGAACTCTTATATTAAATCTTATCTACTCATGGCTCAGGGACCATTGTGGAAGAAGGGGTGGAAAGATTGTAAGAGCCAAGGTTGGTACATGAACATAAGGAAACAGAGGCTTTCAGGCCCCTGAAAACTTGTTCGTATGAACTTTCAGCAATGCTGGCAGCATGCACAAGACCCACGCTAACTCAGTCAGACAGAAACCCAGCATAGAGCAGAGGAACTGAGCATCAGCCCCCAACCGTAACCAAGGAACTATTGGCAAATGATTACTATGGGGTCAGGGAGTCTAGATCTTTTGGTGGGGGGAATGACTCCACATAGGCTGGCTAGACTCCAGTAAACAAACTTGCACTGAGAGATACCTGGATAGAAACACTTGCCTGGATGGGACTTGACATATATGAAAGAATGCCTGAGATCATGTGGGGGACAGCAGTGGGGGTGGAGAAGTGGGGAGGAGGTCTAAATGTGATTGGGATGCATTATATGAAATGCACAAAAACTCAATAAGATATTAAAAAAATTTAAAGATGTATTTAACATTTTAACCCAACATTAACATGCATATGTGATATATTTGAGCATATATATAAACATTTGTATATAAAGAACAAGAAAAGGAAAGAGATGTTGGGGAAGGAGGAGGGAAATGAGGAATGAAGTCAAAACAGCTGTCACCTGTGACCTCTAACTCTTCCCCTGAGACAGCAAAAGTAAGTAAGGGCAAGTAGTCATGGTGGCAAGACCAAAAGCCACAAGAAGGCTACCACCTGCCCCATTGATTTATTATGCAAGAAATGAGAACTCAGGGGCTGTTATGGCGGAGCCTCAGTATTACCTGGCTTACATAACACTCTCCTGGTTTAACCACAGTTCCTGCAACTCAGTTGACAACAATTCATCTCTCAAAATATTTAGACCTTCTGTCAATTCTTACCGTCCCTTTTCCTTCAACTTCTAACATCTAATTCATCAATGAATCATGTGACCTTCCCTTCAGAGGCCTCCAGAATCTGCCTTTAGTATCCATCCTCCAAGTGACTTTCATCTACCACTTGGATTATTGCAGATGTTTTAAAATGATTTTCCTCACGTCTTCAGTCATCACCCTGTGGTCTTAATGGCAACTGAGCAATCACAATGGTTCTCTCAAAATGTATACCAGAATTCCCACAACACAAATATCCCAACAAAGTAGCTGTCAGTCTCCCAAACTTTTAAACAGAAAACCGGTATAGCTGAAGACACTGCGGGCACAGACGCCAGAAACGTCAGTAACAAGCCAACAGGACATGCACAGGAGCAATAGCTATGTGACGAGAGCACGGAGTCAATGCCTTCCTTCTACTTTACTTTTGTGTTGCTGTGATTAACAATATGACCAGAAGCAACTTGAGGAGGAAAGAGCTTATTTCATCTCATACTTCCACTCTTACGAGAAGTCAGGGAAGGAATCTTGGAGGAACGTTTTCATTGGCTTGCTCTCAGCCTCACATTCACCTCCCTTTTTTATACAGGCCAGACTCCATGCACCACCCACAGTGGGCTCAGTTCTCCTACATCCATTAGCAATCAAGAAAAGTCCTTACAGCCAGGCCCACAGGTCAATCTGATCAAGGATGTTCTCTGAGGTTCCCTCTTCTCAGGTGACTCCAGGTCATATAAAGGTGACAATAAAAAACTAACTTTCACAGCCTGCTAAATAACTTAGGACCCATGGAAACTGCAGATCTTTAGTAAATATGCAGCTATCACCAAGACAGGGCTTTCCTCAAGATGAAATCAGAGGAGAAAACTCAGAACAATTAGTAAAACTGGGGAAAAGTCCTCACAGGTTCAGGGTTGCAGATAATTTCCAAACACACAGAGACCAGGTCAACAGTAATGGAGGCAATGATTGCTGCTTCAAAAGGAGCCATGCACGAGGCGGGAGGTAGGGAGAGTAACTCAGAGATGGAATTCTAGAAGTCCTTCAAGAATAAGCTATTTTTATCTGCTCTTGTCACAAGCGACTGAGAGGAAACCTACATTAATTTGCTTCACCACAGTAATTGTTTTATAGGTAAATAAATAGATGATAGATATAGATAGATGATGATAGATGATAGATAGATAGATGATAGATAGATGATAGATAGATAGATAGATGATAGATAGATAGATAGATAGATAGATAGATAGATAGATTGTAGATAGATAGGTAGATGATACATAAATGATAGATAGAAGATAGATAGACAGATGATAGATAGATAGATAGATGATCGATAGATGATAGATAGATAGATAGATACATACATACATACATAGATGATAGATAGATGATAGATAGATAAATAGATAGATAGATAGATAGATAGATAGATAGATAGATAGATAGATAGATAGATAGATAGATAGATAGATAGATGATAGATGATAGATAGAGGGTAGATAGACAGACAGATAGATGATAGATAATAGATAGATACATACATACATACATACATACATACAAACATACATACAAACATACATAGATGATAGATAGAGGGTAGATAGACAGACAGATAGATGATAGATAATAGATAGATAGATACATACATACATACATACATACATACATACAAACATACATAGATGATAGATAGATAGATAGATAGATAGATAGATAGATAGATGATAGATAGGTAGGTAGGTAGGTGATAGACAGATGATAGATAGATAGATGATAGATAGATAGATAGATGATAGATAGATAGACAAATGATAGATGATAGATAGATAGATGATAGATGATAGATAGGTAGATAGATAGATATAGATGATAGAT
This sequence comes from Nannospalax galili, assembly GCF_000622305.1. Taxonomy (NCBI): domain Eukaryota; kingdom Metazoa; phylum Chordata; class Mammalia; order Rodentia; family Spalacidae; genus Nannospalax; species Nannospalax galili. The sequence continues at coordinate 1,724,689 of NW_008356845.1, forward strand.
AGATAAATAGATGATAGATAAATAGCTATCTCATATGTTTAAAACTTCAAATATACACAATAAACTGCATTGTTCTTAAAAACTGAATTTGGTACATACAGGAAAGTATTTATTATTGTTGGAAAAATAAAAAAAGAACACCATTTCAGAAAGAGTAAATTCAAGGTCTGATGCTGAGAACACAGTCCTGGAAGACAAGGACCTTGGGCCTGAGGACCTAAGGAACAGGAAGTGGAAAAGCTCTTCTAAATTGGATGTCCTCAAAGAAACAGAGGGACAATATGTGGAATCCTTTATGGTAAAATAAGAGATCGGAAATCCTTAAACTACACTATGCTACAAAGAAAGCTACTTTAGCTGGCCAGTCTCCTGAAAACCTGAGAAATCTCATCTTATTTTGTTCCTTGTTCAAAGGAAAGGAACAAAGAAATGCTTTCTAACACCTTAGGAAATTAGTACAAGGAAATCATGAATGAAGGCCTAACTGACATTTAGACAAACAATGAGAATTCATGAGGAAAATGAGGTCATAGCTCAGAAGAAAACTATAAAACAATATTTAGGTGTTAGTGATTAGTTTTAATTAAAAGAAAAAACAGTAAATGAAAAGATTTGAGAACAAGTCAATAGACACAAGTATAAAATGCTAAAGAAAAGCAAAAATCAATATTTTTAAAAAGACTAAATTTTAGAAAAATGCAAGAGCAAAGAAAAACAATGAAAGTCACAGGAAGGGAACCAGAAATAAGAAACAAAAAGAAAGTAAATAGAAAAAAATGAAGTGGAAATGGGATTTGAGAATTCTCTGTGGAGGGCAGAAAAAGGACTTCCCAAAGATGTCCATCCTAATCCCTAGAGCCTGTGAAAATGTCTCCTTACAAGGCAAGAAGATTTTAGAGATACAGTTAAATGAAGGATGCTCATATGGGGGTATTATCTTGAGTTATCTAGCAGCAACAGAGTAGGAAACTGAGTCTCCCTACAGCTGCCAGAGGGACCACAGCTCTCCCAAGTCATTTTAAATTCTGGACTTTCAGAACTATAGGATAATGAATTTGTGTTCTTCTAAGCCACTAAAGATGTGTGGTCCTTTATTGCATTCCACAGCAATGAGAAATCAACACAGTGTAGTAAACATGAGAGACAGCAAATCAGAGTAGCAACATATATAGAATTGAAGTCTTCAAAGGGAGCCAAAGCAGTAAAACAAAATAAGTATTTAAGACTCCAATTGAATTAAAATATGAAACAGCATCATATACTCTGTTTTGGAACTTCACTAATATTTATAAACATCAAGCCATATCCTAAGCAAAAGTGTTTTATTTAACTTTTTATTGAATCTGCCTCTGTGTGTGTGTGTGTGTGTGTGTGTGTGTGTGTGTGTGTGTGTGTGTACCAGTGCTTGTATGGAGGCCAAAGGACAACTTGTAAGAATCAGTTCTCTCCTCCGCTATGTGGGTTCCAGGGATCAAACTCAGGTTTTCAAGTTTGGAGGCCAAGTGCCTTACCCACTGAACCATCTCCTTATCCTAAAGATTTCTCTGTTTTCAAGACATTATAGAAAATTCCCTTTGCTATTCAGACAAGAAATTAAAAATCATTAGTAAGGAACAAATATCAGATCAATATGAGAATTCTCAAAGCAATATTTGTGTTATGTGATGGTTAATTCTGATTGTCGACTAAATTGGAAAATGCCTGGGAGATTGATAAAGCATTTGTGGCATTTTCTGCAGTAATTAGATCATGACCTAACGAATGAACACACTGATGTGATGAGTTCATTCGATGAAAGCACTATAGGGAAGTAGTAAAACATAGGAGGCAGGTCCTGGTTGTAAGCAGGGTCTAGCTGGAGGTAGGGTCTAGTTGGAGGCAGGTACTGGTTGGAGGTAGGGTTGAGGTAGGGCCTGGCTGGAGGTGGAGTCTACTTGGTGGTAGAATCTAGTTGGAGGTAGGACTCAGTTTGAAGAAGCAAGTCAATCATAAAATCTCTGGGGGTTCTCACCTTCTCCTTCCTCTTTCAGTGTTCCTTTTCCTCTGTTTCCTATCTGGCAAAACATAGGTATCAGTCTCCAGCAGACACTCTTGACACTACAAAGACCAGGAGCCATTGGGCCACGTGGCCACGGGCTGAAACCCCTAAAACCATGATCCAAAAAAATTCTCTCTTCCTTGAAGTCATGGTGTTTTGTCACAATAACAAAATTAAGTAACACTTGTTAGAAAAAAATGAAGCACTCTTTTTAAAGATTTTGTTAGGAAGAAAATGTGAGGTGAAAATATTAAGTTCAACCAAAATTTCTTCAAATTAAAGACCACAGACAGCTATAAATAAGCAAGTCTTCAAGAAATATCACTCCTAGCCAGATGTGGTGGCACATGCCTTTAATCCCAGCACTCAGGAGGCAGAGGCAGGCAGATCTCTGTGAGTTCAAGGCCAGCCTGGTCTACACAGTGAGTTCCAAGCCAGCTGGGGCTACGGGGAGACCCCGTCTCAAAAAGACCATAAAAAAAAGAAATATCACTCCTATGCTCACTTCCTTGCAAATCTACAAAAGAATGAGTTTCAGACACACAATTTTCTTTACATTAAAAGAATATTTAACTAAATGAAGTGGTTAAAAGGTGGAATAGCAATAAAAAATAATAAATTTTATACTTTCAGACCCAGATCCTAATAAAAAATCAAAGTAGAAATAATAATAGAGAAATAAGCATTCCACATGTAAATAAATAGGAAGTAAAATAAAATTACTTGAAGCAAAAAATAAAGCAGTTGAAGCTTAAGATTTGAAGTCTGTCTAGGACAAGGGAATATTTTAGAGGAATAAATAAGGCAATAGGAGCATCAGTAATTACGGATCACAGACAAGACTAAGATAATGCTAGAGATTAATCTAATGATGGGAACATATCAAATAGTAGTTAAAGAGGTAATTTAAAATATTTTTCAAAGATGGTATGAATTGTAAGATCTAAAAGTCAAAACTTCCTGAAATACTAAAAGAAATCCTAACAGAAAAGATAAAAAATGAAAAATACACAACCGAATTATTTTCTCTAGAAATAGTCCACAATATGGAGAATATACTGTAAAATAATATAACAAGTTGAAACCAAAACTATCAGGCAAACATAACCTAGTTTTAGCCATTTTTTAAAAAATATTCAGATTATTAACACCACTGTGATGATTAACCTTCTTTGATTTAAAACACAAGTGCATCATTCTGTAGTCATGACTATCAATGTGCGATGGTGAAATCAGTGACACCAACAGCTTAAAAAGGAGGAGGAAATAAATTCGAGAGAAGCAAAGATTTTGTATACTTTCACAATAAGTTTAATTTGAACTGGAATGCTATTGGACTAAGATGTACACGTGAGGATATGAATGCAAACTATATTAAATTAACATGTGAATGTGAACTTGTTATATAAGTTATGCAAATGACAATCAATAGGACAACCACTAGGAAATGAATTCAAAACTGTACAGGAAAAAATGACAAGAGCCACACATGGTGATTCATGCCTGTAATCACAGCACTTGGGAGGATGAGGGAGGAGAATTGCGATGAGTTTTAGGTCAGCTTGGGATACTGTTCTGGATAGCATTTGTTGTCAGCTTGATACACCTGATTAGAGGAGATCTCAAGTGAAGAATTTCCTCCATTGGACTGGCCTGTGGCCATGTCTGTGGAGCATCTTCTTGATTGTTGAATGATGTGGGAGGGCCCAGCCCACTGTGGGAGGTGCCACTCCTGGGCAGGTGGTCCTGTGTTGTATAAGAAAGTCATTTCCTCCATGCTTCCAAGAGAAGCCAACAATGGTTGAGCAGGATCTAGGATCTATCTTCACATAGATGGAACTGGTAAAAGAAAGGAGCCAGGGGCTCCTCCCAAGCCCATG
>NW_008356845.1:1729298-1735781 GCF_000622305.1 Nannospalax galili
CGTTTGAAAGAGCTGTATCCTTGCTCTGGAATGTGTTACTGAATATGTTAAAGCTGTAATGAAATGCTTCTTCTAAAAAAAAAAAAAAAAAAAGCAGGCTGAGCACAGGCCAGGGGAGCAAACCAGTAAGCAGACCTCCTCCTTGGTCTGTGCTCCAGGTTCCTGCCCTGAGTTTCTGGCTTGGCTTTTCTTGATGATGAACTGTGTTGCAAGCCAAATAAATCCTTTCCTCCACAAGTTGGTTTGGAGCAGTACTTTTATCACAGCAATAAAGGGTAACTGGAATGGAACTGTACCAAGATCCTGTCTCAAAACAAAAAATAAAATTAGAAAGCAACAACATAAAAATGGCAAAACTGGTCCTAGTGGCGTAGGTCTATAATCATAACTTCCTGCTGGGGGCAGGAAGACTTCAGGTTCAAGGTCTACCTGTGCTACAGAGGGAGGTCAAGCCCAGCATGAGCAACTTAGTAAGACTCTTTCTCAAAATAAAAAATAAAAAGTGCAAAAGATACAAATCAGTAGTATATTACTTGCTTAGCATGCACAAGGCCCTATACTCAATTCCCAATAACACATGGGTATAACACACAGACACACGCACACACGCACACATACATGCACACATGCAACACTTGAGAAATTTCCTCTATTAGACTGGCCTTGGCCATGTCTGAGACATTTTCTTTTTTAATTAATTTTTTGAAATAAAAACAAAAGTTTATGTGGAGTCATGTTTTTTAAAGTAATTATTTTTACCAAGTTATTGCTAATTTCATATATTTTGATCATATTTAGATTCCCTCCTATGTCTGCACGTTCCCCTACTAATATCCCCACAAGGTTTCCTTATCCTAAATGTCTGTATAATACATATCAGTTTTAGGGCTTTCTGTGGTTTCAGGATTTCACTATGAGTGTTGGAATGTGACCCCTGTGGATAAATGTGGACTAGTGGATTTGTTTTAAGCTATTCTCAGAATCATGTAAACACAAAGAAATCCATACCAAGGCTGAAGTGAAACTATCCAAGAATAAAGGCAAAGAGAAGGTCTTCAAAGAACCCAGAGTGAATAGACAGAGAAGGAAAAGAAAAATGCTAAGCAGCCTGACAGTACTCAGGTGCAACAAGGAGCCCTGAGACACAAGAGACATCTTCAATTTCATACCTAGATACAACCATCAAAAAAACATGTGCTCATATGAATCAGTGGGAGTTTGTAAGTTGATTCTTCCTACCATGTTCTTAAGAACCTTAAACTAAAAAACTCTTGAAATGCTTATTAACAGTGGAATGGGCACATGAATAAAGAGTGTCAATCATACCATGGAATGATGAATAGTAATTATACAACTTGTGTATAAACATGAGTAAACTCAGAACAAGACTAAGTCAAAAGAACTTGCCTATATGCTGTCTAATTCTATCCTCAGAAAGTGTAGAGACAGAACAAATTACTCAAAATACTTCTCAGGAAAAAAAAATATATGTATGTATATATATATATATACATATATATACCTGCACACACATATATGGTAGGTAGTGTGTGTGTGTGTGTGTGTGTGTGCGTGTGTGTATGTTAGGTAAAATAATCCCCTCACCTCAGATGTTCACCTCTGATTCTCAGAATCTGTGCATATGTAACTCACATTGCAAATGAGCTTTTTAAAAATTTTCAGTCATATGTATGTTCACGCCTCTGAGTGTGGGTATGAGCACCTCAGCGCAGGTACCTGTAGAGGATATTTAAAATTCCCTGGAGCTGGAGTTAAAGGTGGTTGTGAGCAACCCAACATGGGTGCTGGGAACTGAACCACTTCAGTCCTCTGCAAAGACAGCAAGGGATTTTAACAGCTAAGCCATCTCTCCAGCCCCACAAAGAAGATTTTGAAGATGTGATTAAATTAAATGTATTGAGTTGAGGAGTCATGTAGGCATGTACCAATTCATTTACACAGGCTGTTAAAAGCAGAGCATTTCTCCCAGAGGTGGTCAGAGCATCAATCCTGAAGAATTGTTAGAGGTACCCTGTTACTAGTTTCGAGGATGGAAAGGATCATGAGCCAAGAAATTCAGTGGCCTCTGGTAAGGAGTGGAGTTCTTGCTAGAGACCAGGAGGATATGCTGTCCTATGGCTCTTTGATTTTAGTGTGGGATATTCTTGCAATGACTCAAAATCTCTAACACTATAAGATACTATATTGTATTGTCTTAAGTCACCAGGCATGTGGTAACTTATGATAGTAATAGAAAATGAATATAATGCAAATGTTGTTAGAGTGTCTTTTTAATGTAGAGGAACAAATGAACACAAAATCCAAAACCAGAAAATGTGTTGGGAAATGTTTCAGTTCTTCAAAGGAAAAACAAACGGGACTCTATTAGTGTGCTTTAAACTATAGATGTGTGATTAGAAGTGATATATGCTTCGGTTAAAACTTTTTATGATGCTAGGCATTTAACCCATGATTTTGCAAATGTTGGAGGCACTCTGTCTACTGAGATACACCCTACAGCCCACAGCCAAAAAAGAACAAAAACCATTTTTTCTTTTTGAGCCAAGGTCTCAATATGTAGCCCTGACTGTTCTGTAGCTTCTATGACTGCCTCTGCCTCACTAGAGCTGGGGTTACAGGAGTGCGCCACCATGCCAAACCCTAAAGATCTTTTATTTTAATGTGTTTTTATTGAATTTTGGTGTATTTTATACAGAATATCTCAAAGAATCTTAATCATCTTTATATCCCTGTCCCCATCAGCACGCTCCCACAGATCCCCCACCAGAAACCATATACTCTGTCATCTGTACTAAGGCCCAATGTGTCAAGTCAGTGTCCCCAGACGTTCCCCTGTGAAAGTCCATCTATTGAGGTCTAGTCAGCCTATCTGACTAGACCTGTTTCAGGAAGATCAGCTCTTCTTCAATCAGCAGTAATCAGCTGCCAGTGTTTCCTCAGCTAAGATTGGGGTCTGATGTTCATTTCCCTAGACACTAAGTCTTTTTAAAGGGGATGGAGAGAATCCATTGGTAAAGAGTTTGCCCTGTAGGATAAGGAACTGAGTTTGAGCCCCAGGACCCACATAAGAAGCAGGTGTGGTAGCTTGTGCTTTTCATGCCAGCACTGAGGAGGCAGAAATGGCTCTTGGGCCAGTAAGCCCAGCTCAGTCAGTGAGCCCCAGGTTCCAGTGAGAGACCCTGTCTCAAAAAAAATAAGGTGGATGGGGTTGGAGAGTAGACTCAGTGGTTAAGAGCACTGGCTACTCTTACAGAGGACCTGGGTTTGGGTCCCAGCACCCACATGGAAGCTAACAGCCATCTGTAATTCCAATTCCAGGGGATCTAACGCCTTCTGCTGACCTCTGCAGGCATTGCACGTCATGGTGCACTTACACACATCCAGATAAAAAACTCATACACATAAAATAAAAATAACAAATAAAACTTTAAAACATAAGGTGGATAGCTCCTGGGAAATGACACCTTCTGAAGGTATGTGTACTTGTTCTCTCTTTTTCTCTCATTCTCTGTCTCTGTCTCTGTCTCTTTGTCTCTCTCTGTCTCTCTCTCTCTCTGTCCTCTCTCTCTCTCTCTCTCTCTCTCTCTCTCTCTCTCTCTCTCTCTTAAAAAACAAAGCAGTGGCAGCCAAGGCCCACAGCTTCCTAGAGCCAGCAACTTGCCTGGGTAAGTATGGCTGCTGCACCCATCGCACCTTGACTCCCCCAGCCTCATTTACCCTCCTGGCTCTCCCACCCATCTCTTCTCCTAGCAGGGGCACTGGCCCGTCTCCTGTCATGACACCCCAGAACCGTGGACTGACCTCTTTGCCCAGAATCCCCACTGCTTCCTGATCCTTTGCATCCAGACCAACCCAATTCCTCCCTCTAGTCCCCACCTCCCTTTGCATCTCTGGGCAGCCGAGCCCCACAGCATCCTGGAGCCAACAGCTTGCCTGGGTAAGTTTGGCTGCACCCACTGCATCTTCTCTCCCCCAGCCTCAGGCATCTTTCCACCTGCTGCACCTCATCTCTCCTCCTAGCAGGAGTATTGGCCCATCTCTTGTTGTGACACCCCAGACCCGCGGGCTGACCTCTTAGCCCAGAATCCCCACTGCTTCCTGATCCTTTGCATCCAGACCAACCTAACTCCTTCCTGTAGTCCCCAAGACCCCTCAGGCCTCTTCTTGCCACCCCACCTCCCTTTGCATTCCTGGGGACCAGCATCTTTCCTGGGCCCTGCTCCCAGGCCAGCCCAGCCCTCAAATTCCTGAGGCCAGCATCTTTTGTGGAGGGACCAGACCTTAGGAGAAAGCCTGAGAGCACCTGATCCTCATCAGACTTGGGCCTCTGTGGGAACTCCTGACCAGCAACACAAAAGCAATTTGGCCACCCCAATATAAAATCAAAAGAGAGAACCTAAAGCCTAGACCAACCAGCTTTTCATGCCCAACAAGTAAACCACAAAGGCACATAAAGTTTACAAAAAGAAACAGATCTAAACTCAACAAAGGAAGGCTTGAGTCTCACACAAGAACCAGAATCGACAAAAGAAATCCTCATGTCAAAGTCACAGAGAAAAAATAATAACATGAAAAATAAAAATAATATGTCACCACCAAGTAACATTAGTCCTCCAGAGGAGTAAAATGAGAACCCACTAGAGATAACACAGTATGTGGAATTCAAAAGAACAATTATAAACATGATAAAAGAATTCAGTGAATTTAAAGAACACACAAAGAAAGAAATCAAACAACTGAAAGAAGATAGGGATAAACTTCTGAATGAATTCAGAAAGGAGTTATAAATATTGAAGAATGTTCAGGCTGAAACAAAGAAGGAAGTGAAACACTCAGTAAGCCAATTAGAAATGACAGTAGAAAGCCTCACCAATAGAATAAATGAAATGGAAAACAGAATATCAAGACTGAAAGATAAAGTACATGAATTAGACCACTCAAACAAAGATTATGAGAAGTTTAAGAAAGCACAAGAATGGAATATACAGGAATTGTGTGACACAATAAAAAGAACAAACTTACAAATCATAGGCATACAGGAAGGAGAAGAATCTCAGGATAATGGTATGAACCAGATCTTCAACAGAATCATAGAAGAAAATTTTCCAAAATTAAAGAAAGACATTCCCATAGAAATACAAGAAGCATATAGAGCAGCAAAGAGACAGGACCAGAAAAGAAACTCTCCATATCACTTCATAATAAAAACACTAAATGTACACAACAAAGAGAGAACACTGAAAGCTGAAAAAGAAAAATAAGTCACAGATAAAGGAAAACCCATCAGAATTACAGCTGACTTTTCAAAGTAAACTATGAAAGCCAGAAGAGCCTGGACCAAAGTATTCCCAGTTCTAAACAACCACAGATGCCAACCCAGATTATTTTACCCAACCAAAATGTCTATTATGGTCAAAGGGGAAATAAATCTTCCATGACATAAATAGGCTGAAAGAATTCATGTCTACAAAACGAGCTCTTCAGAGAGTTTTTGAAGCAATACAAAGAGCTGAAAAAAGGAACAACTGTACCCAGGGGGTTATGGAAAGAAACTTAAGGAAGGTATAAATATGGAAATGCATAGTTACACCAAGAATGTGAACAGAAATAAAATGACAGGAATGAATACACATCTTTCATTAATAACTTTAAATATCAGTGGACTGAACTCTCCAGTCAAAGACACAGACTGAATGGTTAAAAAACAAAACCCATCTTTCTGTTGTCTGCAAGAAACTCATCTCACTTTCAAGGACAGGCACTACCTTAAAGTGAAAGAATGGGAAAAAATATACCAAGCAAGTGGTACTAAGATAAAAGCAGGCATTGCAATTCTAATATCCGACAAAATAGACTTTAAACTAAAACTAATCAGAGGAGATAAAGAGGGCCACTTCATTCTGATTAAAGGAACAATTGACCAAGAAGATATTACAATTATGAACATATATTCGCCAAACTCTGGTGCACCCAAATTCATAAAATCAGTAATACAGAACCTTAAGACTCAGATTAATCCCAACTCATGAATAGTTGGGGACTTCAATACCCCATTGTCCCCATTAGATAGGTCAACAGGACAGAGAACTAATAGAGAGACATCTGAATCAAACACTACCATGTAAAATGGGCCTAATAGTATCTACTGAATATTCCAAAGAAGCACCAAAGAATATACTTTCTATTCAGTGCCCCATGAAACTTTCTCCAAAATTGACCATATACTGTGGCACAAAACAAACCTCAACAAATACAAAAAGATTGAAATAATTCCATGCATTCTATCAGACCACAATGCAATAAAGATTAAAAATCAACACGGGAAGATGCCCTAGTAACTACATGAACACATGGAGATTAAACAACATACTACTGAATGATGAATGGGTCAAAAGAGAAATTAAGAAAGAAATAAAAGTATTCCTGGAATTAAATGAAAAGGACAATACAACACAACAAAAC
>NW_008356845.1:1735959-1736962 GCF_000622305.1 Nannospalax galili
AAAGAAAAATACAAAGAATCAATGAATCTAAGAGCTGTTTCTTTGAAAAGATAAACAAGATAGACAGAACCTTAGCCCAGTTAACCAAAAGAAAGAAAGAGCACCACCAAATCAACAAAATAAGAAATGAAAGGGGAAACATCACAACAGACACCAAAAAGATCCAGAACATTCTAAGGGAATAAAAACCTATATGCTACCAAATCTGAAAACCTAAAAGAAATGGAAAGGTGTCTAAAAGCCTGGGAACCACAAAAACTAAACCAAGAAGAGTTAAACAGCTTAAACAGACCCATAACACATAAGGAAATTGAAACAGTAATATAAAACCTCCAGGCTAAAAAAGCCCAGGAGTAGATGGATTTGCAGCAGAATTCTACCAGACATTTAAAGAATATGTACATCCAATGCTACTTAATTTATTCAAAAAGAAAGAAATGGGCCGGGCGTGGTGGCACATGCCTTTCATCCCAGCACTTGGAAGGCAGAGGCAGGCAGATCTCTGTGAGTTCAAGGCCAGTCTGGTCTACATGATGAGTTCCAGGACAGCTGGGGCTACAAGGAGACCCTGTCTCAAAAAGACCATGGGAAAGAGAGAGAGAGAGAGAGAGAGAGAGAGAGAGAGAGAGAGAGAGAGAGAGAGAGAAATGGAGGGAGAATTTCCAAATTTCTTGTATGAAGCCAGCATCACTCTAATACCAAAGTTAGATAAAGATACAACCAAGACAGAAAACTATAGACCAATATCCTTAATAAATATAGAGGCAAAAATTCTCAACAAAATACTTGTAAACCGCATGCAAACACACAACAAAAAGATCATCCACCATGATCAAGTCAGCTTTATTCCAGAGATGCAGGGATGGTTCAATATACGGAAGTCAATAAATGTCATAAACCATATAAAGACAAGACAAGAACCACATGGTCATCTCAATAGATGCAGAGAAGGCATGTGACAAAATTCAGCATGCATTTATGTTCAAAGTCCTAGAGGGAATTG
>NW_008356845.1:1737163-1737402 GCF_000622305.1 Nannospalax galili
CTAGGGAAATGAGACAAGAGAAGGAAATTAAAGGAGTACTAATTGGAAAGGAAGAGATCAAATTATCCCTTTTTCAGATGGTATTATACCTAAGAGATGCCAAAATTTCCACCAGAAAACTCCTAAAAATTATTAACACTTTCAATAAGTGGCAGGTTACAAATTTAATCTACAAAAGTCTGTAGCCTTTCTATATACAGAGAAAGTGTACATGGAAACACACCCTTTCACAATAACCT
>NW_008356845.1:1737431-1738553 GCF_000622305.1 Nannospalax galili
ATAAATCTGACCAAAGACATTAAAGACCTCTACAATGAAAATTTTAAATCATTAAAGAAAGAGATTGAGGAAGACATCAGAAGATGGAGGGACGTCCCATCCTCATGGATTGGAAGAATTAATATTGTAAGAATGGCCATCCTACCAAAAGCCATTTATAGATTCAATGCAATGCCAATCAAAATCCCCAAGACATTCTTCAAAGAGTTGGGAAAAAAAATCCTAAGATTCATATGGAAGCACAAAAGACCTCAGATAGCCAAAGGATCCCTGAGTACTAAGCAATGCTGAGGGGATTACTATACCAGACTCTGAACAGTATTATAGAGCTCTAGTAATAAAAACAAGGTAGTACTCAAACAAATATAGACCCATAGATCAATGGAACAAAATAGAAGACTCAAATAAGAGTAAATGTAATTTCAACAACCTGATATTTGACAAAGGGGCCAAGAGAATTCACTGGAGGAAAGACCGTATGTTCAGCAAATAGTGCTGGCAAAACTGGTTCTCCACCTGTAGAACAATGAAACTAAACCCCTTTCTTTCACCTTCCACAAAAGTCAGCTCCAAATGGATCAAAGACCTCAATGTGAAGCCTGAAACTCTAAAAGTGTTAGAAGAAAACATTAGCAAAAATCTACAAGATATAGGCGTAGGAAAGGATTTTCTAAACTGGACATCAATTGTTCAGGAAACAAGGTCAAGAATCAACAAATGGGACCTCATTAAAGTAAAAGGCTTCTATACATCAAAAGAAGCAACCAAGGAAGTGAAGAGAAAACCCACAGAATGGGAGAAAATCTTCACCAGCAACGCATCTGACAGAGGTTTAACATCCGGAATACGTAACAAACTCCAAAAACAAAGAATCAAGAAAGGATGTAACCCAATTAAAAGATGGGCTAAGGAGCCGAACAGAGAGGTCTCAAAAGAAGAAATAATGAAGGCTAAGAAGCATCTTGAAAGGTGTTCAACATCATTAGTAATTAGGAAAATGCAAATTAAAACCACTTTAAGGTTTCATCTTACCACAGTAAGACTGGCTAAGATCAAGAGAACAAATGATACCAAATGTGGGGAAAGGGGAACACTCATCCACTGCTGGTGGGGCTGCAAACT
>NW_008356845.1:1738839-1772209 GCF_000622305.1 Nannospalax galili
TTAATTTGCAATTTATGTGGATCCTAGAAACAGACCCCTATAAATAAGTATGCAACCAGATATAACTACAGGAATGAGGATAATGAAAAGGAACCAGGGAGGAAAAGGAAAAGAAAGAACCTGAAAGAGAAGAACAGTAGGAAACAAGCTTTAATAAGGGGCATATGGATAAAAACGCATTTATATTAAGGGGAGGAGGGAGGGAAGGTTATATAAGGAAACTAGGGGATAAAGGGAAAGAAGGGGCTCAAGAGAGGTGGGACCATAGGAGAAGGGTATTATTAAGGGAGAAATGGGGAAAAATGGGGGCGCTTTAAATGGGGAAACCATGGTGGAAGAGTTAACAATGTGAGAGATAAATAATGCCTAGCTAGTTTTACAAAACCAGAGGGAACCATATTCATCGAACAGCCTACTGACAAATTATACATACATCTAGCTCAAGGAATATAATACATGTCTAGGCATGGTTTGTCTGAGAAATTTTGGTCTTTCCCAAGCTTTATCTATATAACACATGGTAATTAAAAGTACCAGACTGGTGGAACTAACATTCTTGGATGTCTAACAGCCATACTTTGAGGCCTATCCTAATTTGGTGAGAGGGATATAAAGAACAGCATTTGCTCCTTGCCCTCCTAGGTTGACTAAGCTCCAGGGGACTATGAGCATCTCTCCAAATGTCCTGTAACTGTGGTACATTACCTGTCCTCTTGATCAAGGATGCCATGGAGACCCCACTAAATGGACTTGAACCAACGTTCAGTCTACAAAGAGGAGGGCCAACACAGAAGAATCATTTCCTCCATGCTTCCAAGAGAAGCCAGCCACAGTCAAGCAGGACCTTTGACTGATCTTCACATAGATGGAACTGGTAAAAGAAAGGAGCTAGGGGCTCCTCCCAAGCCCATGTGACCTCTAAGGAACAGATCCTCAAATGACCTTAAGAATAAAAATGAATTGGTTTATTTGGGCCAATTGTATGGTCTTAAACACACAAAAGGAAATTATAACCAAAGATTAAAGGGCTCAATATAATTCTTTAAGAGTCCATGTTTACAGCTAAAGGCTACATAATAAGAAACAATGCCAGACAGGAAATACCTTGCTTTGAGTTGTTGGCCAGGGTGGCCCAAGAGACTCCCAGACAGTAACCCAGCATAGAACTGGGGAAACAAACAGCAGACCCCAATCTTATCTAAAGGAATAGTTACAACTGATTGCTGCCAGATGAGGAAAAGCTGATCTTCCTAAAACAAGGCTCTCTAGATAGGCTGACTAGAGTCAGTGGACAGACAAACACTAGAGAATGGCTGGGGGCGCCAACAACACAGTGGACAGTAACAGGGATTACAAAGTATATGGGCTTCAGTGGTGGTGGGGAAATTATGGGAGGGTGGCATTTGGGATGTGGGTATATAGATGAATAAGATTATTTGGTATGTTCTATGTGATATACACACAAAAATATCAACAAATTTAAAAAATGATTTGTCTTTAAGGAAGAAGCACAAAAACTTGCTCTATGTTAATTAGTAGAGGTGAAACACATTACCATTGACATCTACCCAATGATTTTATATCCATGCTCAGGTGGATCTCAGAGAGTAACCAACTGTGACTAGTAAGTAGCATTAAAAATGAGTTTTTCTGTATGAAACAATGTTTTAAAATGAAATGGAGATCTTTTTTAAAGGTTAAAAAAAAAAACTCCTTCAATTTTATGTCTTACAGGTTTTATACTGATTTCAATATTGTGTAACTGTATTAATTCAACTGTGAACCTAAAAATTTAGAGCCAATTTTGAAAGAGATGCATCTTTGCTCTAGAAAATGTTATGAAATATGTTAATGCTGTAATGAAATGCTTCTTCTAATCATGTGGTTATTAAATAAATAATTTTTTTTAATGAAAAAAAAGCAGTAAACACAGGTGTCTGCTGCAAAAGAAGTCTCACCTTTGGGACAGTGCATGAACATCTGCGTAAGTTGTGGATGGGCTCATCAGCCGTATGACTAAAAGGTGACAGGGCAGAGAGATGAGGGTGGACAGAGGTCGGGGGTGGGATAGCACATTGTCCTTTACAGTGTCTTCTCTGTGTGACAATATCATGATTTTATGGATACATGGAACTTGACTGTACCTGAGCCAGCTTGCTAGAGTCTCAGCCAAAATGAAAGCCCACTTGGTGAGGACTCTCCAGCCCCGAGAGTCCATAAGGAGAACCCCAGTGACAGAAACTGTGGTGAGAGAAGTTTCTAGAAGTTTTGGAACATCAGCTGGACCTCAAATATCAGGGATTCTGAGGACCCCAAAACTCCTCATGGTCCACTAGCACCTGAACCTTGGTTATACCCACGCACATGCCAGGCCTGGTACCCGGTGCTAAGCTCAAATGGCTGACAGAAAGCTGTGGCCAAGATTAGTTAAGTAAAGTGCTATGTGCCCTTTTCTCCACATCTTGCCTCCCTGGCTCCCTCTAACCCAGTAGGAGCTGGATCTTAGCTAGAGAGGTGGGGGAGGGAATGACTAAGTGAGCTGCATCCAGTCTTTATTCCAAGTTACTTGAGCCAGAAGCCTGCTCTGCAATGGGAACAAAAGTTTCAAAAAAAGATGAATTAGAGTTGTAAACTGCACTAGAGTGAATTCAATAATTATAGACTCCTCCAAACATGTTTTTAAAAAAACAGAAAAGCCATTTGACACAGAAAGTTTTTAAATTGGAATTGGAAAAAAGAAAACTATGTTAATTTAGATTGCTAAAATAAAGTGTTAGATTGGTGTTCATGGGTATGGAAGGGACATTTGAGTCTACGCAAGGGAGAAAATAGAATGCTTGAGTTCAAAGACAGTAGAAGTTATAGACCCTACATCAAGTACTCTAGATTAGACATTCTTTGACTCTTTAACCTTAGGTAATGTATCTGTGCAGATTTCCTCAGCTACAGTATGTAGAATAATTTTTAAAGCATTTTCAGTTTGTTCAAGTTCAAAAAAGATAATGATATAGGACCCTTTTCATAGGGTTTCTGTGATGAACAAGACATTCAAATACAAGGCATTCACTACTAACTGTTGATCAGTAAGCAGGCTTTGGACATGAACTTTAATGACTAAAGGTCGTGGGTCCCACAAAGACTTCTGGAGAAGCTAACTCCTGGGCTGAAGAGTAACTGTCAAGAGAGGGGCTGGAGAGACAGCTCAAGCAGTAAAGTTGTAGATATGTAAGCCAGATGTATTGCTTTTCTATTGCTGTGATAAAACACTGACCAAAGCAACTTTTAGAAGGAAGAGTTTACTTGAGCTTATGGTTCTAGGTTCCAGAAGGATTAGAGTTCATCATGGTGGGGAGGAGCCCAAGCTAAGCACTCACATCTTCAAGCAGGCACAGAAAGCAGAGCAACTAGAGACCTGGCAAGGTTTAAGAACTCTCTAAGCCCTCCCCCAAGTGACATGCTTCCTCTAGCATGGCCACACCTTCTAAAATCTCCCAAAACAGCACCACCAACTGGGGGCAAAATTGTCCAAATAATTGGAGCCTGTGGAAGATGTTCTCATTTAAACTATCACACCAGGGAACCTGAATTAGACCCCCAGAACCCACAAAAAAAAACATGTTGTAGGGGTGCATGCTTATAAGCCCAGCACTGGGGAGATGAAGATAGATGGATTCCTGGGCTCTATGACCTGCCAGCCTAACATACTAGATAAGTTCCAGCTCTAGGCCAGTGAGTGACAAAAAATAACAAGCAAACAAACAAAACATAAGGTGGACAGCTCCTGAGGAATGACATCTAACATTGCCCTCTCTCCTACAGACACACACACACACACACACACACACACACACACACACACCATTAAGGGAAAGGGAGAATTAGTGATGGAGTAGGAGCAATATGAGCAAACAAAGCAGGGAACAGAAGCAGTGTGATTCTCAGGGATATCATGGGAGGGGAGAGGATCCTCAGGGATGCCATGGGAAGGGAAGAGGTGGTTCATGAACGTGTTGGTGTGACTGGAACATAAATTGTTAGGGGAAAAGCCTGAAAAGGGAAGGAAGGACCATATCTGAAAACTTTGAAGTGTCCTGTGTCCTATCCTTCCGGAAAGGCTCTAAATTGCTTAGTTATCACCCAAACGAGAGCCTTTATCATGTGGTTCCTTTCCACCTCTCAAAACTCAAACTCACTCTCTACCAAGATCCCTACACAGCCTGATTTTTCTTGAACTCATTTTCGGTTTTCCACACCATCCTTCCTGCTCATTCAATCTTATTTCTCCCCTAAAACAAAATTCAGCTGGCATCACCACTAGTAAGCCCTATTATCATCATCACCATCACCATCATCACCATCACCACTATCATCATCACCATCATCATCATCATCATCATCATCATCATATTAAATATTTATTGGGGACTTCTTCATACATGGCACCATGCAAGATACTTGGCTGTAGATGTGAGCAGTCAAAACCCATCTACAGAGGGAAAAGTTATGTGAGAGAAAAGTAAATAGACAGGCAATTGCCAGGTGATACTGTGATTGTGATCAGAACACAGCACCATGAAAAACTTGGGCACTGAAGTCAGGAGTTTCCCTCACAACACAAATCCTCTTCTCTTCTGTGTCCCCAGAACCACATTCATACTACTGGAAGAAGAAAACAAAGACAGGCTAAAGTGCAGCATGCTCTTAGTATGTGTCAGAAGCTATAGTAAATCACTTTCTGTGAGCAACAGCCCTGTAACACATCTAGTTATTATTTTCATTGCAAAGATAAAGAAATAGAAGTCAAATAACTTGCTAGTGGCAGCCAGTGAGTGGGAGAGCCAAAGCTCCAGTGTCAGATCCACTCAGGCCTCTGGCTGTAAATACACCACAATCTTCATATAGCTATGAATTGTATTTGCTTTCTAAGAGTGTTATATGGTAATGGCATTTATCATGGTTCACTGAGAATGCTGCTATCTTTGTCTCTCTAGATGACCATCTGGGACATTTTGTCTCTGTCTCAAACAAGTAAATGACTCACGGCATTCAATAAAAGTTAGGCTGGGTGCATTGATGAAGACATGAATGAATGAGTCCTTAAGTGGATGGATTAACTTAAAAACTGCTCAGAACAAAATACATGGGAACAATCACAAAGCTTTAGGGGATAGCGACAGAAGGTAATGACCAAGGTTCAGGCCAGGATGGCAAGTTGTCAGCATCATAGAAATCCAACCATAGGCAACAGGCAGCTGTCTTGATGGAGCATCAGTGTCTGTGTCAACAGATTTGGCAACAGGAAACAGATGGCAGCAGGTAGGTGGTTGGCATCAAAGATTGTGGAACAAGGCAGCAGGTATAGCAGACCATAGCAGAACCTCGCTGCACTTAGGGACTTCAGTAATTGAGTGGCACTCCTTCCCTGGACAGTACAAATGGACATCCAGAGGCACAGGGCTCAAGATATAAGGAAGGATCGAGAGCCAGGATGCAAGGCCAGTGAAACCCAGCTGGCAAAGCTGACACAAGTCAACAGGTTATTCATGCAACCCTCTCTATATTCCCTCTCTCTAGAACCTCTCTTGCTCTTGGCACCAGGAGACTCTTGCAGGCACAGTTGTTGAGGGCTGCTTATAGCAATTTATTGGCTTCAACTGTGTAGCTCAGAGGGCTCTAGGCTCAAGAAGTCATGTACATCATTATTAAAGGAAGTCCCTTGTACAAACACTAAATCTAGTTGTCATTCTTGTTTCTTTGGTTCTTTTACCTCATGTACCAGTCAGCCTGACAAACTCTAGTTTAAACATACATCCAGTATCCAAAGGCTTTCTCTGCTATGACCCTGATCCTTGGCATTGCTGTCCCTCCCTTAGTAGCCTCTAAAGATCTTCCCACCTTCTGCTCTTCGCTACTCTGTCCATCACTGCAGTAAGCAGAGTAATTGTACTCTCATTTTGTCTCACTTTCCATTTGGCTATTTCCTTGTTGATATTTAGGGGATCTTTATAAAGCTCTGTCACACGTGTGCTGCAAGTATCTTCTTTAAAGTTATGGCTTATCAATATAAAATAAAATGGGAGCTGGAGAGATGCTTCAGCAGTTAAGAATACTGGTTGTTCTTGCAGAAGACCTGGGTTTGAATCCCAGCACTCAGATAGCAGCTAACAACTGTCTGTAATTCCAGTCCCAGAGGATCCAACAGCCTCTTCTGACCTCCACGGGCATTGCATGACACAGGTGCACACAGGCAATACACACATACACAAAAATTAAAAATAATAAAGAAATTTTTAATTATGGCTTATCATTATGGCTGTTCTTTTCAAAATCCTCTGGCACACCTCCGAGTCACCCAGAGTACAAGCTCAGCATCGCAAAATATAAGGTGATGCATGGCCTACTTCCTTTTCCTTTTCTAACCTCACCCATCACTACTCTCTCTGCTGCAATTTGAATGTATCACCCAAAAGATCACATGTTGGAGACTTAATCTCCAAATGTGCATGTCAATGGTAATTTGCATAAGGTCTCTGAGATGTAGTTAGCATAAGAGGAGGACTTAAGGGTGGGGCATTCAGGATGGCAATAGTGGTTTTACAGGATGAGGAAGAGAGACCCAGTCAGAAAGCTTGTTCTGGAGCCTGGAGAGATGGCTCAGCAGTTAAGAGCAATGGCTGCTCTTATAGAGGACCTGGGTTCTATTCCCAGAACCCACATGGTGGCTAACAACTGCCCTTAATTCCAGTTCCATGGGATTCACCATCCTCTTCTGACCTCTGTGGGCATTGTGTGATGTGGGTGCACTTACATGCAGGAAGTACACTCATACACATAAAATAAAAATAGTAAAAAAACATTTTTTAAAAAAACCTTGCTCTGTTTTGCCATGGGATGCAGCGAGAAGGCCCCTCACTGGATGACAAGCAGATGCTGGCACTATGCCCTTTGAGCTCCCAGTCTCCAGAACTGTGAGACAGATGAACTTCCGATCTTTATAAATTAGGTGTGGTAAAATGAACTAAGACCCTCTGCTCTCTGTTTTCTACCTTTGGCCTACATAGCCTCAGCTCAGAACCTTGGCTCTGGCTATACTTCCTGCTGGAATGGTTTTGCTCCTAAAAGTCATCTAACTTAATCCCTTACTTTCTTCAGATCTTGACTCAAAAATCACCTTTCAGGAAGTTTGTTCTTGTGATCTTATTTAGAGATTCTTTCAACGCATATGAATACAATTTTCCCATCAGCATTTACTATTATCTTATTTACTAAATATTTTGCTTTATTTACATTGACTTTTGACTGTCTCTATCACTAGAATTTAAGTGCTGGGTGAGGAGACCGGTTTTCTTTTTCCTTGCTTTATCTATAGTGCCTATAACAGTGCTTACCAATGAATATGTTAGACAATATGTATTAGATGAACGAAACAAGAAAATTGAGGTTAAGTGATTTATATGCAAAGAGCATTATGATTGTGATTAAAGGTAATTTAAGTTTAGATTAAAGAATTAATAAAATTGAGATCCTTGATACTACACATAATATGTGTGTGTGTGTGTGTGTGTGTATAGCATATGCTTTGCACATGTATGTGTACATGCTTGTGTAGGGAATGAGAAGACACAGAGAAAGGACAGAGAGAGAGGAGAGAGAGAGAGAGAAGAGAGATACCACTCATGCACTTATAGAAACCATTGCAAATTTTTTGATCTGGGAGATTTTTCAGTTTTTAATATTCTAATCTAAAAAATTTTAAGAAATAAATGTATATATCAACTTCTGTTATTCAACTTTATTTGACAAATCAACTCATTGATGTTAGAAAGTCCAATTTGTGGGGCTGGAGAGATAGCTCAGCAGTTAAGAGCACTGACTGCTCTTGCAGATGACCCAAGTTTGATTCTCAGCACCCACATGGTCTATAACTCCAGTTCCAGGGGATCCCATATCTTCTTCTGGCCTCCTTGGGAACTTCATGACAGGAGTGTACTTACATATATTCAGGCAATACACATAAAATAAAGTGAAATAAGCCAAAAAAAAAAATAAAATTAAGAAAAGAAAGTCAACTTTTGAAAAGAAATAACAGTTTGAGAGTTCATCAAAAACTATTGCCTCGAGGTACTGGAGAGATGGCTTAACAGTACTTGCTGCCTTTGCAGAGGACCTGGGTTCAGTTCCCAGCACCCACATGGCAGCTAACAACCATCTGTAATTCCAGTTCCAGGGACTCTGATGCCCTCTTCTGGCCTCCATGGTTCACATGCAAACATGCAGACAAAAACTCATACACAAGAAATAAGAAATAAATCTTTTTCTTAAATTACGGCCTTGATTATTTATGACTTTCCATTTTCAAAATCATCTGACACCTGTCCAGTTTTGAATGAGAACACATGGTTCTAAACTGGAGGTTTTGTTTGGGGAGGTTGTAGATCCTTTGAGATGGGAGGCGTGGCTAACACAGGTTGACCACTGGGAGTGCACCTTTGAGGGTGATGACCAGAGACTCCATATCTGATCTAGATCTCTGCTTCCTACATGCTAAGATGTGAGTAGGCCATGCTGCGTATTTCTGCACCACGGTGCATGCTCCCAGCACCACGCCTCCCCCTCCCCCCAGCACCATGCCTTTCCCACAATGAGGGACTGGCCCTCAGAAACTGTGTGCCAAAACTGCTCCTGTTTTAACTTGTTTCTGTCAAGCATTCTGTCACAATGACAAGAAAAGAAACTAATATACTCTCCCAATTGACTAGAACAGACATTTGAAAGCCTAGGCAAATACACCAACAGTGTATCACGCATTGCTAATGATGTCAGTTCTTGTGCCATCCTAGTACTGATCTTACAACCCTATTTAATATAATTCTACTAGCAGTTGATTACACTTCGTTTGGAGATGAACAAATTTCTCATAGTAGAGGTTTTAACCCTTTTCTCACCATAATATAGCCCTTTTATCCATGTTCAGCTTCATAAATTTATATAAATGAAAGCTCTGAGACAGAACTATCATGTTTCCTATGTATCCTGAAATTCTCAACTAGTTATGGCATCATAGCAACTTCCTGCCTATATTCTTCCTCCCACAAATCTAAGCATATGCAAATGCTTAGATTCTTTGTCATAGACAGCTGTAATTGTTAAGCTCACTAATCTCTGTAGACTTGTAGATGAGATTCTATTTGCCACTTTATTCTGTATATTCTTATCTACTAATGGAAACCTCACAGATCTTTGCATAATGCCTTACATGTTATATTTTCTACTAAATATTTTCTCCGTGGTTATTATGGCATTTTCTTATTTAAATAGTATAGTCTAAATCTTTCCTTTCTTGGACTCCTACTGAAAATTCACAAAGCCATTCAAAACCAGTACCATGGAAGACAAAAAAAAGTTGTTAGTATTTATTTTTATTTTATGTGTATGAATATATTGCCTGCATATATGTAAGTGCACCCATGTTGGTACAGTGACCACGGAGATCAGAGGGTGTTGGATTACCCTGGAGCTGGAGTTACAGACAGTTGTCAGTTGCCCTGTGGGTGCTGGGAATCAAGCCCCAGTCCTCTGCAAGAGCAGCCAGTGCTCTTAACCCCTGAGTCATCTCTCCAGTCCCAAAGACAAATGTTTTTCAGTGTGTCACATTAGTAGACCATTTGATCATTGGTAATTTCCATGCTGTGCAATTGAGAGTTCTGATTATTAAACACACAGTTCCTTTTTTCTACCATTTTTGTTCTGATGCTGAGGAAGAAAAAATAATATTATATTATCTCAAGCTTCCACATTGACTTTACTTGGTTATATCATATAAATGCAATGCCTGTTCCACGTAGCATCATGGGATTTATACATCTTCGAGATTCCTTTCCATGATAGTTTTATTCCCCATAATGCCAGTACAGATGCTAAGAGCTGTCAAGTTAGTGGGTAAGTGAATAAATGAGTGGATAAAACTTGAATAGGCAATCATACAGTATCCGCTAAATTCTACTACTGTTCCAACATAAAGATTTAGGCAAGACTCTGTATTTTCATATACCACACCGCTTCAACATATTTCACACTGTGAAGCTAGTCTCCAGAAAATTAGGAAACCAGGAAGGTTTTTAACAAGACTTTCACACTGTGAGTGTAGATCCTCATATACAACTTAAGCCCAGCCACAGGGGCCCATGTCTATGCTGACTATCCCTAGCAAGCTATTTTTCCCACCACATACATTCAAAGACCTGCATTAACTCTGAACTATTTTTTATCGTGAACCAAAAATAATAAAGATAAGGAAAACCTATAAAATCAAAACAAGGTCTCTCTCCGTCTTTACTTCCCCCAAGCCAGGGAAGGAGGTCTGATAAGCCAAAAGACTGTTTCACAATCCAGCAACTCTTCACACAGGAACTTTTTCAGATCTTAAGATAATAGACACTTCACGAGTAACTTCTTGAATTTACTTCATCTTTCAAGAAGCGGATGGACCCACACTAAAGGGCATTTTCTGACACAAATTAGATTCATTAAGACATATATATATACATACATATGTTATCTGAAATTGGGCAGGGGATAGTAAGGGGAAGTGCAGATAGGGGAACGTGTCTGAATATGATTAGAATATGTTGTATGAAATCTTCAAAGTTTCAAGAAAAAAGACTCTGACTGTTATAACTGAAAGGCATCATGTTTTCTAGACTAGATAAACATATAGAATAGGTGGTTCCTGTCCAAGGAAGAGCAAAGGATTGCTGTCCAACATTATAGGGTAGCTCCATTGCACCAAAAGAATGTAAATATGAAGAGTCTATCAACTGAGCACTTTTCTAAAACTACTCCTGATGGCTCAGAAACAACTTTACATCATCAAGCAAAAGTTGGAATTTATAATATACAAATTGAGCATACCCAATAAAAATCACATAAAGATGTTTATATCTACTCCCATAGACTCAGCCAATTATCTTGAGATACAAATTCACTGTTGCTCTTCCGAAGGAATAATACTGAGTCTTTCAAGCCCAATGTAGGTAAGTTAAACAAGTGAGGAAACTTCAGCAACAAAATGAGTAGTAAAAAATAATAGTAGAGATAAAACATAAAATTATACTCCATTGTACATATCTGGGAAGTAGACTACTTTTTATTTTTCCCTTTCCTGTATTTCTTTTGAGTATTAATAAAGAAACACAAACATTTTCTATCTAAATAGGTTCTCTGAGTAGAGCTGGCCACAAAACTTTGAGTACAAGTAGTTGAAGAGGGGCTGGCAAGATGACTCAGTTGTTAAGAGCATTGTTACTCTTGCAGAGGACCAAGGTCCAGTTCCCAGCATTCATATTGGGGGAGTGGCTAACAACCACCTCTAACTCCAGTTCCATGGAATTCTATCCTTTTGGACTCCTTGGGCACCTGCACTCACATGCATGCACAAACCCACATGAAGACACCCACACATAATTTAAAATAGTAAAAATAAACCTCTAAAAGTCATTGAATAAACATGAGCTGCTCCGTTGACTAGAAGCATGGCCAAGGTACATATAAGCATTCAGTCGTGTACTGTCATCCCATGGATCCTCATCTGGATGTAGTAGTCACGGGTTTCGAAATTCAACCAATTTTTCTTTTTCCTGTGCTTTTTAAGGATAAAGAAGTTTCTTTCAGACAAATATGTAGAAAAAGACAATGAAATGAAATAACTTTTAAGGATAACAGACTTTCTGAGGTCACTTCCAGCTCTCCTAATGAAGACAAATATCTGTAATTATGAGTAAATATGCTGCAAATATTTGACTGTTGTGTTCTTTCCCAGCATCTTTTATCAGTAAATATCTTGTCTGTAAAATCTCCTGTCTGCCTTTTACTACGAAAACATTATACCCAAACTGCTGTTGTTTCCAGAGTCTCCCTACATGAAAAACACATCCATTATGGCTGGGAATGAAAGGCTTCTCTTCATAGCTATCACATAGACATTTAATGTTGATGAGTCTACTGAGCTCTGAATTCTGTATGAAAAGTAGAGCAGGCATTCCTAGTGCCAAAATGAGCTGAAATTCGTTTCTGATTCACATAATTTTATATAACATTGACACTTTTTTGCAAAGCAACTAGAAAACATAAAGGCAAAGATTAGACACTAATAAAGTTCATTGAATTATTGACTTAGACATCCTGATGTCAAGGTTGTTGCAGATATTTGCTAAGACCAAGATGTATACAGAGACTGCAAGATGTTAGAGAAGGTTATTAAGGCTGTGGTCGGGTCTGCCATCTTGTCATCTCTCAGATGGAAATCAATTATGTCCATGTCCTGGAACACCATCACTATACATTCCACCTAATACGTACGAAATCATGCAAACATCACAGTCACAAAAAATGGTCACCAGGATTTTACATTTGAGTTTAGCAAGCACATGTACAGTGCAGTGCAGGTCTATAAACTCAGCTACTCAGGAGGCTGAGCCAGAAGGGATTATTAGTTCAAGGTACACCTGCGCTATAGTTAACTGAAGGCCAACTTAGTGAGACCTTGTCTTAAATAAAAAGTATAAAGAAGGCTGAGAATATAGTTCAGTGATAAAAATCTTACCTAGTATGCATAAGGCCCCAGGTTTAATTCTCAGTACCAGAAAAAAGATAAGAATATGATATGTTTATTTTAAAGTTTGTTGGAACCCTTGCGTGCAGTTTAAACGTGTGCCTCTGGTTGCAACCATTTTTGTTAGGTCTAACATATGAAACAATGTCCTCTAGCGATATACTTCTAGAAACAACAGATCTTGATAGGTAACAATTAGGATTCAAGAAGAGCCATCAGCAATAAATAAATAGATAAATAAGTAAAACGACAAATTTTCCTAAGTTTGCAATGTATTTAACCATTCACGGATTCACTTAATAGATATTTACCAAGTCAATACTGTGTGCCAAATCTTGGTCTAGACACCAAAGGGGAAAAAGGGAGAGTGAAGTTTTAAGATACTTTAGTGTAGTGGGAGGGAGTAAATAAATAAAATATTGGAATACTGAAAAAGTATGTTCTTAATAAAATAGAACAAAGGGATTAAATAAAAAAGAACTGTTTGGCACATTGGAGCATTTTTACCTCAGGCCTTTCTGAGGTGATGTTTGAGCAGGTAACTGCATGATATTAAATAACCTGCTATGTGAGGATTTACATGCACATGATCCCAGGAAGAACAGCAGGTCTCATCTACTGGATTCAAGTGAAAGAGGCAGGCCTATGTGGCTAGAACACGCTCACCACTGGTCTGTGGAAGCAGGATCTAAACAAATGAAGCTGGAAGAATATTGAGCAGAACTTTCCTAGGGCAAGGATTACAAGATGTATTTAAAGTACAATGAAAACCCATTGAAGAATTTTAAGCAGACACATGACAAGATCTGGTTATGCTTTTAGAGGATCATTCAGCTGTTATTCGAAGTGTTATATGGAGATAGAAAAAGGAAAGGCTTTGAGTTGTCCAGGTGAGAGTGGCTGACTGATGACAGTGACTTGGACCATGGTTATAGTAATGGAGGGGGGACAAAGTGTAGGAATTGCAGACATTTTTTTGTGATAGAGGAAACATGATTTGCTAATTAACTGGATGAGGATGAAAGCAAAGAGGCAGAACAGGGATGACTTCTACATTTTTGGATTGAATAACTGGGTTGAACAATCTGAGGAGGAACAGGTTTGGAGGGGGTGGATATCCGGAGCTCTGCTTCTAAGATGCCTGTTAAACATGATAATAATAGTATCTACCTTGTAGGGTTGTCGTGAAAAAGAATAAAAAGCACACGAAAGGAATTTAGGACAGTACCAGGAAGGAAGTAACTGCTCAATAAATATTAACAACTATAGATGTACAAGTAAAAGTAGTTGTTCAATAATTATTTAGGGCTGTAATTCTTCAAGTAAAGAGAGGAGAAGAATGAAGACACAAGTCTGAGAGGAAGTTACAAAGGACTCACTGTTGTCCATACCAATTTTGGAGAACTTTTACTTTTTATCCATCATAGGACAATAATACAGGATGTTTCTGTCTCCTTTAAATCCGTATGTTGAAATCCTAATCCTCCAAAGTAATGGTACTAAGAGGTGGTGCCTTTGAAGGTGGTTGGATCAAGTGGAGAAGCCTCCTACGCAGGGTTAGTGCCTCAAAACAGACATGCCACAGGGCTGTCTTGCTCACCTCTAGCAAGTGAGGGTCAGTGAAAAGACAGTAGTCTGGGAGCCAAAGCAGGACCTCATAGGACACCCAGTCTGCCTACATCTTTTCAAAATTTATTTTATATATGCAAGTACACCACATGTGTGCAATGCCCAAGGAGGTCAAAGAGCAGCCAGTGCTCTTAATGACTGAGCCATCTCTCCTGCATCCCAATGTGCCTGCATCTTGACCTTAGAATTCCCAGTCTCCAGTACTTTGACAACTTGGTTTCTGTTGTCTCTGTCATGTCACCCAGTTAGAAAGTTTTGTTAAAGTAGCCCAAATGGACGAAGACAAACTTTTGCAATCTCCAACAAAAGTTAATTACTGTAAATATAAAGCATGAAGCTGGGCTTGGTGGCACATGCCTTTAATGCCAGCACTGGAGAGGCAGAGGCAGGAGGATCTCTGTGAGATCGAGGCCAACCTTGTCCACGTAGTGAATTCCAGGCTTCCCAGGGTGCTACAGGGTGACCCTGTCTCAAAAAATAAATAGGGACTGGAGCGATGGCTCAGTGGTTAAGAGCACTGGCTGCTCTTGCAGAGGACCCGGGTTCCATTCCCAGCACCCACATGGCCGCTAAAAAGCATCCATTACTCCAGTTCCAGGGAATTCAACGCCCTCCTCTGACCTTCACGGGCATTGCACACACGGGTGCACTTAACACGCAGGCAATACACTTATACACATGAAATAAAAACCAAAAGAAATTTTAAAAATAAAGCAGAGAAAGCATACGAAGGAGGGGCCAGGGTGTTGGGAGACTGAAGAAATACCAACACTATTTGTACACAGAAGCATCCCAGCAGTGGGACGTCATATACATTTACAAGTAATCAGTTCGAGTTAGGTGTAAGGAAAGAGCCTAATCGTTCCTGCAGGAACTCGCTTCTCATCCCACAGATGTGGACTCTGAAAAGACACCCACTTCGCTTCCCTGGGTTCCTTCTCACAAACACTTCAGCCTAATCATAGGCGGTCCAATCTAGCCCTTGGGTTGCATTAAGTATCAGAAGCTCCTTCACCACCAAGCTGGGCTCTGCTTGGGAGAACAAAGATTAGCAGCCAACTGGTCTCCTGAGGATGCTCTAGGCACCAGGCATCCACACCCCACTAAGTTCAAAACTCCAGCTTTGTCAGAGGTTTCTCTCAAGGGGAACCCCAGTTCCATTGGTTCATATACCTAGGCATAGAGCAACTGAAGTAATTCTTGAGTATTTCTCCGTTTAAGGCACGCATAAAGTCAAGACTCTCCATAAAGTCCTGTCTTTTGGTAAACAGAACTTTACACTTTGGATCCCCCATGCAGGAAGGCTGCGTCGAGCCCGCGGCTGCAGCCCAGTTGCGTGCCTTCAAAGACATGCTTCTGGTGTCAAACCTGTTCCTGGGGACCAAGCGAACACAAGGCGGGCTGTGGGTGAAAGCGAACTCGGAGGAGCGTCCTCCTGAAAGGCTCCCTGCACTCCCGGGCTCCCGGGAACCTCAGGTCTGCGGTCTCCAGAGCCAGAGCTGCTGGGCACCGTGACACCGTGGGCTTGGTCCCCAGGCGGGCGCGCAGGGCAGGGATGCTCGGGTGACTCACACCGCCCGGGACCGGAGGGGGAAGAAGAGGCACCTCCTGCAGCCGGGGCCGGAGGCTGAGCCCGCCCGCTGGACGCATGCGCGCTGCGGAGCGGCTCCCGCTCCCTCCCCGCCCACCCGAGCCTCCTCCCCCCACCCTCCCCTCTCCATCCTGGCCTCTCTCCCTCTCTCCTCCGCCGCTGGGTGCTGAAGTTGGGCGGATGGCAGCGAGCCGGCTCCTCTAGAGGACCGAGCAGCCGAGCCTCGCGCGCCCTCGGACCGCGGTGCTCTGGCCCAAACCTCCAGGCGACCGGGTAAGACGTGGCCTCTGAAGCCGAGGGGCGCTCGGTAAATGCCACCAAAATGTCTGCTTTGCACCGATGGATGGGTGGTTTGGGTGTTTTATATTTTCCAAGATGAAGGGGAGGTGAAGGAAAGAGGGGGGCGGAGGGGGCGGCTGTCGCGGGTGCCCTGGCTGGAGAGACTGCGGGGCATCGGGGTCTGAGGGCGACAGCACCGCGGTCAAGGCTCCGCGAAGTTAAATCCCAGGTCGCCCGCTACCGGGTTGGATGCAGTCGCCGGCCCCAGGCTCTGCGGAGGGGGCTGGACCACTGTCCTGCCGCCCTGGGAAGCCCCGAGCCGGTCCGCGTGAGCCGGCTGGAGCGCAGAACCTTCGGGGAGGCGGGAGAGAGAGGCCGGGGAGGCGGGAGAGAGAGCCCGCGGGGGCTCCAGGTCTGCCAAGCTTCCAAGTGAGGAGAATGACCAGTGCCTAAGCCGCCCATCATCCAGATGGTCTCTTTCCTGCTTTTTATCTTTCCGTGTCTTTGGGGAAATGCGCTGTTCAGGTGTGGACCGTGGCTGTGCGAACACCTTGAGCAGATTCGAAATAATGTGTTCCGTGTGCGTGTGTGTGTGTGTGTGTCCGCATGTGTTTGCAGGAGGTGAGTCTCTTTTGTTCCTTCCCCACCCCTTAGTCCAGAGAAAGGGAGTTGTGGTGTGCCTGGTAACCAGGCGGTTTTCTAGGCACGAGGGGGGCGAAGACTAGGACCACCCACCAGCCCCCTAGCCGCTGTCCTGGTGGGTGCATCCAGACTCCCTGGATGAGGGTGCTGATTCTCCTGGCTACGAATGCATCCCAGTTTCCTAGCTGCCTCCTAGCCAGCCTGCCTCCTCCTCTCTTCTCCCGCTGCCGCAGAGGCTGGGCGCAGACACTTCGCCCATGTCTCCCCTTCTTCCTACCTCTCTGTCTTGATGAAAAATGTCGGAGGACCTGAGGATAGCGAAAGGACAGAGCTGACCTCTGGAGGTGCGGTTGGGGACCTGCTCCTGGCTAGCTGGAGGCGACTGACAGCTTGTCCCAGGCAGTCCGCGCCACTCCAGGGAGTCTCCTTGCTCCCAGAGTCCCAGCAGGGTCCGCCTGGCCAAAATGATGCCAGCAAGGGACCTGCCCTGAGCCTCTCTGCCTCCAGCTGGAGCCTGGGACACCCGCTCACCTGGAGATTCTGGTTGTCCTGGGAACCTTGCCCCTGGCTACAGGCACAGTGTTCCCAGCACCCCACCCACTCTCCTCACTGACCCTTCAATAAAGGCTTCCTTCTCTAAGTCTTGTTTGGAGAACTTTACAGGCTTTTAGCTGTCTCTTTCCAGTTCTTAAAAAATGAAAAGAAAAAGAGATGTTTTACAGCGCGGCTCCTTTCATCAAACGTTGGCTATCACAGATAAAGAGAAATCTTAGTTGGGTTCCCACCTAGGATAGAGACTTCTGATGTGAATCCATCTGCATTTCCGGCGTTCACACACACTGGTTTTCCGGTGATGAGCCCTTCTGAAAATCACTTAATTGGCCAAGTGAGAAATAATTTTTACTCCTGTAATGGAAAACGACGCTTTCCTCCTAGATCTCTAGTGCTAGAGACTATATATTAAATAATTTTGCAAACTGTGAAGCACTTTAAATTCACTGTTTCTAAAGTCTTTGTGTAACATTAGCAGTTACAAAACGTGCATCAGAGCACTAATAATTAATTGAGAGATAATCTGTATTCATTAATTCAAATGAATGAGAAGTTTGACCTTCTCTAGTTAAGTTACTATTATTAAGCTATTTCCTCAGTTAGCACAAACTAAAACAATAATCAGTACGCTCGAGGCTGTGCAGATTTGGACTATATTTACAACCCAGGTATGAGTGGCTTTA
This sequence comes from Nannospalax galili, assembly GCF_000622305.1. NCBI lineage: Eukaryota > Metazoa > Chordata > Mammalia > Rodentia > Spalacidae > Nannospalax > Nannospalax galili. The sequence goes on from NW_008356845.1 coordinate 1,756,826, forward strand.
TTTACAGGTTTACTAAAAAAAAAAAAAAGGGAAAAAGAAAAAAGATCAGATGCCATAATTTGTTAAATGAGATACATCTCCTTAGTAATGACACCTGGTTCCAGATGGGCAGAGGGTCGTCCCTCCTGAAATTGTTTCTGAAAGGTTAAGAAAGCTGCCCACATTACAACAAGCAATGTAAAGTGTCCTTTTTCCTATATCCCTTCCTTTTACTGTGTTTCCTCAACTTCTCCCTGGTTTCATTCCCCTGGAAAGGTGTTAACAGTGAGTTATTCTGACGACTGTGTTCATTTCTAAAGGCAAAAAATGGCTTTCCCTTCTCAGATAGATGGCTTTGGTTTTGGAGGGTCGTTTTGTCAGGACCTAACTCATTTGAACTTACAGTGTTGGCCTCAGTCCATTACTATTCTGAGTACTTCTTACATTTTGCATAATAAATAAACAAATAAATAACCTTCATTAATATTTCCTGCCACTAGGGCCGGAAACGTGTATGTATGTGTGTGTGTGTGTGTGTGTGTGTGTGTGTGTGTGTGTGTGTGTGTCTGTTTTTGTTTATCTGGTCTTACTATAAAAAGTGAGTGAATGATCAGCATCTTTTTTTATGATCTACATCCTAATTGATAAAGCTTCCCATTGACTCATAGGCTAAAGATTAAGGAAGAATTTAGATGTGAATCTACTGCTTAAAGATAATGGATTTTGCATTAAAAGTCCACTTGCTGAAATGCATGGGCTTTTCTGGAGAAGTGGAAAGCTAGCATTAGCCATGGGAATGGGAATCCATTCTACAGCTGTCTGCAGAGGACCTTGATAGCCCAACTCTGTCCGCTTAACAATGAAGATGCTGCACTCCCAGAAGGGCAAATGTGAGGACCACTGTACAGCCACTGTACATAATGCTATGTGATAATAAAAGCATTAGACTTCTAAATAGGAGAGACTATCATTATTAATGCATTGCTGTGAAGGCTCTAAATTGTGTGGCATTCTAAGAGGGAATCTGGGATCTTCTGACCTTTAAGGTTTTATGAAAAGCTTAAAAAAGAACAAGCAATCACTTGCCCTAAGTAAATAGTTCATGGGACATTTGATAGTACATTGTCTTGATGGATGCCCCCACCTTTGCTGTCTTTCCTTACCTTGATGTGCCCAGTAAAGACACTTTGTAACAAAAAATTCATTTGGACTATTATGCCTGCCACAGTGCCAGCATTTCTCACAATATCTAGAAAAAGGAGGTGCTAAATATTTCTTCATGAATAAATTTTGCAAAATTGACATGGTTCATAAAGGATTTCCAGCCTGCCTGGCCAAAACTGTGAACTCCAGTTTCAGTGAGTGACCCTGTCTTGAAAAAAATGGCACAGGGTTGGGGAGATGGCTCAGTACCCTTGTAAGGATGCTTGCTATGAAATTAAGACAACCCAGCATCCACATAAAAACTAGGCAAAGTCTCCATACCTGTCACCTGAGCACTGGGGGAGAGGGGTGTGAAGGCAGGCAAGAGGATCCCAGGAGCTTGCTGTCAGTCAGCTTAGCAGAAACTGCTAGCTTTGGGCTAGCAAAGTCCAAGTCTTCTTCCGGCCTCTTTATGTGCCCATACAAACACATACATACATACACACACACACACACACACACACACACACACACACACACACCCCACATACACACACACATGTTCATACTCTTTACCCTCATTAAGATTATATCTGTGGGCCTACATCTTGGACAAAGCAAGTTTTAGAATTGTGAATGCATACTTTTAATATTACATTTATATTGTAATATTACATTTAATATTACATTTAGATCCCAGAAATTATATGAAATGAGGACAGACACGGATAAAATGAACACAATTTTAGTCAAACTGACTTTTGTTTATGTCCTGACTGTTCCATTTAGTGAGTTATTCAACTGTCCTCAGCCTCAGGTTCCTCCAGTGTGGAGCCCCTGGGATGGCTTTAGGCACAGATATAATGCAGTATACAGGAAGCATATTTTATCACCAAATGCACAAATGTACCATCATTTGAACAACTGAAGCCATACTGAAGAATGTCATTCTTACCTTCTAAAGAGTTACTGTTGCTTTGTTACTGTTTCTTCATTTTGATATAATATAATGAATGTAAAATAACTTGCTCATCTCATGCATGACTTTATTAGTCATTCATTTTGGACTTCTATGTTCTTTCCAGTATTTCTCTGTTTTTAACAAATGTACATCCTTATTCTCAAATTTTATATGTATGTCTGTAAAATGCACTTTTTCCTTTAGGTTTAGTGTACAGAACATCTAATTCTCACCAACATAATACGTCTTTTTCAAAAATCTTTGCTAAGTTAGTAGGTAAAATTAGTGTTTTTCACTAATTTTCAAACTTTTTACTTTTAGTTAGTAAGAAAGATGATTACTTTCTGGCATGCTTGTACACAACTTATTTTTGTCTTTGGAGGTAACTTGTTAAAGTAGTTTGCCCACATGTGTCCAGTGATATTCAAATGCATTTTCTTTCTTTGCATTCTTAAAAAATATTTTATTGAGTCTTTGAGAATTTCATACAATGGATTTTCATCATATTCAAACCCACTACCCCATCTCTTCTCAGATCTACCTCCACCTCCCTGCCCCTTCCACTTCCTGTCCTCTATATATTTTAAAGTCCAGTACTCTTGGGTATAGGTTCATCTCCTGGAGTTCTGGAGCATTGATCAATGAAAAACACAGTTGACACCCTCAGTGAAAACCGACTCTCACTCTCCTAGCATCTATTAGTTGCCAAGTGTTCCTTAGCTATGGTTAGGGCTTCACGATCACCTCTCCCCTCCATTTTGAGATTGAGTCTGGCTTGGGTTTACACAGATCTTGTGCATGCTGTCACAAGCACTGTGGGTTCATGTGTGTGATTGCCTTGTTGTGTCTGGGAAACACTCTTCTGTTGTCATCCACCACCTCTGGCTCTTAGGATCTTTCTACCTCCTCTTCCTCCATGTTCCCGGAGCCTTTGGAGGAGGAGTGTGATATAAATGTCCCATTTAGGGCTGAGCACTCCAAAGTCTCTTATCCTCTGCATGTTGACCAGTTGTGGGCCTCTGTGTTAATTACCATCTGCTATAACTGTGATGAAAGGCGAGAGATGCACTAATCTATGGGTACAGCAATAAGTCATTAAGAGTCATTTTTATACATGTTCATTTAGCAAAATAATAGTACTAGGTTTTCCACTAAGTCCTGTGACCTGTCTACCTATAGGTCCTTTGCCCTAATAACAGGGCCAAGTATGGGTTCCATCTTGTGAGGCGGGCTTACATTCAATCAGAAAGTGGTTGGTTACTCCCATAACCGCTATTGCACTGTGGGCATGTCTTGCCAACACAGTTGTTGTTATAGCTCTCAAGGTTCACAACTGGGTAAGACTGATGATTACTTTTTTCTTCTGGTAGCATGCATAGGATCTTCCATAACTATGAGCGTTAGCTAGTAGATATGAAAGCTTCGAGGTTAGAACCAGCTCGATTTCTCCATGTGTGTTCTATGGCTCAAGGAGCAGTGTCTTCAGTAATAGGGTCTCACCATCAAGCTCTAGAGCATAACCAAGAGCAATGGCAATAGCCAGTATTGTTTAATGGTCTGCAAGACCCCCTTAGTCAACAACGCCAAAAAAGGGGGCCCATCCATGGCATTGTGTTTTTCACGTGGTATCTGGTGGGGGCATTGCCCCTCCCCTGTTATGGGATAAATCCATTTAATATATTGTAATGTATGCATATGTACATATTTTAGGAAGCTTTTGCAGTATTAGGTCTCCATATGACTTTTTAAAAGGTCTTTGGTGTTAGTTATCTCTCCCCATACTCTCTCCTCCACCCTGCCCTCCCATCCCCTTCCTGTTCCACTATTCCTCTTTATATCCGTGCATCGATTTTCTGTCCCATGAATCCCTCCATCTATTCAAATGATATACTAATCTCTTTTAAAAATGAAAAGCAAACAATTAAAGGAAACGCCTAGTGGCAAAGACTGAATATGGCAAACATTACAGAAATTATCATGGCTGACCCTGAAAGACTGAAGCCTGATTAGCTGTGGAGTCGGGCAGCATGGCACTCAGCGCTCCCTGCCCTAATATTTGGGTTTTCTTTCTAGCATGCACAGTTCCTTTCACAAGCCCAGAGTCACCAAATGATTTACAAGCAATCACTCTTTACCATGAGGCTGAGTTGTTCAGTATGAAGTGTTCCTGGTTTTCATGGATGGTTTCTGCCAGTCACCAAAGCTGAAAGAACTTCCCAGTTTTTCTGAGGTTAATGGGATTCAGAAGAAATATAAGAGTGGATTGATATCTTATTTGGGGATTAGCTGATACTTTCATCAGGATGAAATAATTAAAGCCGAGTTGTAAAATCATGTCAGGTAAATGTCTTATATTATCCCTAATTTTCAGCTGTGTGTAAATTTTAGCTATTTTAAAAGGTAAAAGTCCAGTCTATTACAGTAATTTTTTTGTCCATGATGTGCCATATGACTCAGTTGTCTTTTAATATTTTTATTTATGAATTTTTATTAATGTTGTGTGCATGCATGATGGTGGGGAATGCATGCCAGAACATAGATGTGGAGGTTATTGGACAACTCTCCATCCATCTTTATGTGGTTTCCTGGATCAAACCCGGGCCTTCAGGCTTGCACATCATGAGCGTTTGCCTACTGGGCCAACCTACCTGGTGGTTTTTAAGTTCACATATTTGACATCTTAAATTTTATGACTTTTGAAAAATTTAGTTCTAAAATCTTAATTACTGAACTTAGAAAATCTGCAAAGCCCTTTAAATATTAAACATACTACTGAGGTTAGAATTTTAAAATCATCAAAGATTCCAATTTATCCACTGTAGCATAAACCTCAGCAACTCAGAATCAGTGAAGCTAGACTTTCTAATGAGTGGTGGAAGGTCCGTGTAAGGAATGAAAAATAAAATCCCACTTCAAGTAGAACTGGATTTGAATTTTCACTATTTACTACAAGTGCATGCTTTTCATAAAATTATGTAAGTATTTTGTGTCTGGAATTTCAGCACAAGTCATTAACAACTAAAATCTCTTTGAATTTTTTTTAACTTTGCATGTGACAATTTTCTTTTAAGTTCTCTTATCAATAAATAAAATTTTATTATAGACAATGAGAGTGGTTCACAAAGCAAATATTTACTTCCTTATGTTGGGCCAAAGGCTTTTTTATAGTATTCCTGATTGGCTATTGAAATACACAGGTTATAATTCAAGAGCCGTACGTAGCATCACAATAAAACAGACAAGGCCCAGGGGAAATTACGGCGTCAGTGAGAAGGCAGGTGAGTGCTTATTTCTTTCGTTCAGGTGCCTCAGCCTTTTGTGGTTAAATTCAGTGAAAACTTGCCTGTGAAAACACTTTATTAGTTTATTTTGCCTCGGTGAAAAGTAGGAGTAGAGGTTTAACAGCGTTGGGTATATTATACAAGTCTATCTAATTTCTTTTCTTCTTAATTTATTATATTTTATTTTTAAGGCAGAGTCTCAGTTTGTAACCTTGGTTGGCCTGGAACTAACTATGTAGTCCAGGCTAGCCATGAACACATAGAAATCTACCTGCCTCTGCCTCTCAAGTGCTCAATAAAAGTCTAATTCTTAAGTCAAGCTTAGTCTAAAAAAATCACCCATTGTCCCTGTCCTGTTTCCCACAACTCCTCTACTTTTTCTTTATTTGGTTAACCAAAATTTAAGTCTGGTATTTGAAAAATCTGTATTATTTAATAATAGTAAGTGTAAGAAAACATATGGAAAATTACCTTTGACAGAGATTTATAAATGCAGAGAAGGGCAGCATAGTAGGAAAATCCCAGTTTCAAATAGCTAGGAATTTAACACTAACTTATTTGAGCCTTAGTATCATTATCTGTAACAAACACTGAAAAATGATAATTTTCAAAAATGTTGAAGGAATAAATGGAAGGATACTTATGCCTTAAAATGCCTTGTATATTGACAATCATTTTGCAAGCATTACACATTGTACTAAAGCTAAATAAGAAAGTACAGGCGACATTGCATTGACATTACATCTTTGAAGGGATTTTGCTTTCTTAGACATATTTCTCTTAACTAATGGGTCCCTATTCATGTTGAAATCACTCTCCCCATGACTTACTTGTCTTATCTTCCCCTGACTAGTTTGCTTAACCATTGAAATGAACATTTATTCATTCATGAACATTCTTCAGTACCTACTATGTGCCAGACTCCATGCTATGACATTTCCATGCAAATATTATTTAAATACGGCCCCTTTACATAAGACGTTCACCTCACGTGTTTTTTCAATACATTTTTGCCTTTACTTGGTGGACATTAGTTCTTCTAAATTTACAAGTCACCCTTAAATACCACATGGGAATAATGAGCAAGGATTTTCTTAGGCTTTAGGAATTTAGGTTAGTTGATCTCAAAATATGGAGGCTACTAACTCTAAAGGGCAGGAGAGATGCCAAAGAGAGATTCAAAGATAAGGAAATCAGGAAGCAGCTCTTCTGGTGACTGACCAAAGACTGAACAATTTCCACCACATCTAAGCAACAAAAGACAGGAGACTCGCACCTCATTGTGAGGCTACAAAAAGGAAGAACCCCAATTTCTGCCTCATTAAAGAAAACATCCATGTGTGTCTATACTGTGCTCCTCCTCCATTTAAAAGTGCCTCTAGGGTGATTATCCTAATGTGAGTGAAAATGACCTGAAATATCCATAGCAAGCTATACTAGGAGACAGTATGCTGACTTGCAGAGGATCCAGGTTCTCCAGGTTCTTTCCCCAGCACCCCATGGTGGCTAACAATAGTCCATAACTCCAGTTCCAGAGAAATAAACCCCCTCTTCTGACCTCCATGGGCATTGCTTGACAGAGGTGTACTTACACACATGCAGGCAATACACTCATACACATAAAATAAATAATAAATAAATAAATATTTTTAAAAAAGAAAGAATTTGATTTTGGAGACCTGTTGCAACCACTGGGATGATTTCTAAACCTACTACCTCCATTTATCCTGATCTGGGAAAGTTTACTGTTTGAAGAACAGTAAAGATTTTATCCTTCCTATCAATATATTATGCATACACAGTCAATTTATTAATGATAATGAAAAACATCCAAGCCTCCTGTCAGTCACTACATTTAACATAGTTATCATTAAACCTCTGACTGGGTTGTTAATAAATAACAGTGTATGCTAATTTGAAGTTTGAGCCTATTTCTTTTTTTTTTTAACTACTACTCAGCATGATCATACCACATACATTTTACCTGTGATCTATGCATTTCATGCGACCAAGAGTCACAGGATAAATATAAAGGAAAACCCAGTACCTTTTATGAAGGCACTGAGACATAACCATGCTGTGAAGCAATATATAATAACCTGTATCATTTACAAACTGGCAAACTAATTGAATACTACTCTGTGAATTGGAGAATTCAATACCCTACTTTAAGTTGGAGTATTAAATACTCCACTGTGAGTTAGAATATTACCATTTTTATAGCTGTTGTTTGTGTGAAGTTTGACATTTGACTCCCCAACCCCTTGTTAGTATCATTAGTCACAATACCACACAGAACATTTCCTCTGTGTGTGTGTGTGTGATATGTGTGTATGTGTGTAAACATATGTGTGAGTGTATGTATATGTGTGTGTATGTGTTGTGTGAGGGTTTATGTGTGCTATATATGTGTATGTGTGTATGTGTTTGTGAATGTATATGTATATGTGTATTTATGTGTGTTGTATGTGTGTGTATATCTGTGTGTGTGTATGCATGAAGGATATATATATTTTTGTGTGCTTGTGTGTGTATGTGTGCATATATAATATATGGTGTACTTGGCCTTGGGTATACATGTGGAAGTCAGAGGAGGTCTTCTTCAATCCTTTCTCCACCTTATTTTTCCATTTAGGATTTCTCACTGAACTTAAGAGTTAGCTGTTTGGTTACGACTGACTGGCCAGGGAGCCCCCATGATCTGCCTGTCTCAGCCTTCCCAGAACTGGAAGTACAGGCAGACATGGCCACACCCACCTTTTAACTTTTTACATAGTGCCGGGAATCTGAATTCCAGACCTCAAATTTGTACAGCAAGCACTGTCTCCACTAAGCCATCTCCCCAATGTCCCAAGTAAATTATTTCTAAATAGATAAGTTGAGGAAGAAGGAATACAAATTCTTTTTTGAATTTCTAACACATCAGAGAAACACTGATGTTTATTGTTCTTTTATATATTTGTTTTATTGTTTATTCTTTCTTTATTATTGTATATGGGGGAGGTAGTTGGTTCTCTCCTTCTACCATGAGTTCTACGAAGTAAACTTAGGTCCTCAGGCTTTCAAAGTTAGTTCCTTTAACTGCCGAGCCTTCTTGATGACCCCATTTTATATTATTTGGAGGATTTTAAATAAGTTTTTTCAGAGAATTCAAGCAAATTAGGAATGCAAATGATTCACTATATCAGGAAAAAAATTAAAGCAAAAAATGCTGTTTCATTGTCTTCTGGTGGCCAAGAGTGTACTGTCCATATTGTCCTATCTATGTGAGCTTATGAATAATTAATGTTGACAATTTTTACTCAAGTCACTGAAGTCCACGTTTTCTTCATCTGTCCATGCCAACTAAGCCCAATTTTCACTGTGAAGAAATTGCTTATATAACATTATCTTATTATTGATTTACCTATATTTATAAAAATGATTGATTTCACTAAAATATAGTTATATATTATTTTTAATACTTAAAACCAAGAAATAGAGGAATCCATTATAGGTTGGAATTGTCTCTAAAGTGTGAGATTTGGAAAAGATGATTTATGTGACAGTGTATGCTTGTATGTGTGTTTTTTATTCATGCATGGAAAGAGAAACTCTGATATAATGCCTGTGTGATCACAGCAAAGTGTTCTGGAAACAAAAATGACACCTACTTGAGAATTCTGGAGGAGGTTCCAATGAGATGACAGAAATTCAAGGGGAGAGCAGGAGGGCTGCACTCACAAAACAAGGCTTTTAGCTAAAACTCATTATATTTTAAAGTATAACACTGCTCACTACATTATTATATAACTCTGCTGCATTATGTAACCACTTCCCGTTTTGAGAATTCATGTGACCTAATCTTAAGAAGGTAATTTTTCCCCATTAATTCAGTAATTTCATTGACTAAACATCTGAGTGATGCAAGTGGGTTTTCATGAGGTAGAATTCCATTAAATAAATGTTAATTCCAGGAAGGAAAAATTGTGAAGCACTTTTTGACCTGAGTTGTAGGTTACTGGAAATGGTTGAAAGAATTTTGTAGGTGATACCAAAATTCAGTCACATTTATGCCAGGATTGATTTTCTTTTCAAATGCAACTATGTGTGTATCTAGCTACTTTGTGTAAGATCAATTCTGTTTTATGCTGTAGGCACATATAGATACACATTTGAATAGAAACAATTAAACTTGTGTTATTGACAGGATAATTCAATGAATTCATGTCTAAACTATTCATAAAGATACTGGGGAGGGGCAAGTGTGTATGGAAGACTCTGCTCATTCCATATCAGATGGTTTTTAAGAGAATGTGCACTTAGGGCTTAGTAGCCTCGCTGAAAGTAGTTACTCAGTGAAGCTTCTGATTATAACTGAAATCAGCTCTGGCACTTGTTGTGCTGGCCTCTGACCACTTAGCCCCAAGAGAATTCTAGTCTGGTTAGATTTCAGGGGGAAAAGGAGGTCATGTGCTTGAGAGCAGAGCCCACAGGGTACAATCTTAAAAGTTAAGGTAGGGACAAGCAGACATAATGGAAAGAGAGAGGTCTGGTCTGAATTCCTGACTGTTCACATTCAATTGCCAAGTTTTCTTCAAGTTCAGTTACTCATCAACTTCACCTCTCTTGTGTCCTTCCTCCTTATTCTTAATTAATGCACTCTGTAATTGGAGCCCTGCTCTGCAACTGGGAATACTAAAATTAAATAAGACGTGGACAAGTCTCAGGGAGCCTGAGGATTAGCTGAAGGTATGTATGTAGCTTTCTATTATTAAAATATTCGAGGAGAGGAATAACACGCGATGCATGTTCAAGAACTGAGATTATTTTAAAGAACAAAGCCAGAAGCTGCTGAAAATTCCACGGAGAGTGTAACAGTCTTTAAGGTGTTGAAAAACAGAATTTTGATGAGCAAAGAAAGACTGTCCCTGGTCAAGAGGATTGTAAATAAAAGCGCATGGAGTTCTTGTGTCTCAGAGACTGCAGTGCCCTGTGGGCAGGTGGGGCAGACGTCACAGCACAGTACCTACCATTGCTGCTGGGGAAGACAGGACTTTTGGGGTGGCAGGTCACCGATCTGGGACCAACTGGTTAGAGACATCACAGATGGATAGGCAACACCCACTACTGCAAGGTACCTGACAAGTCTGGACAGTTGTGACTTCAGAGTCCTGGATGTTGTAGACAGGATGTTGCTTACAAACTGCCAGCAGGAAAAGATGTAAACACATATTTTGATATTAGAGATGAAGACAGCCACAGAACTCTGACAGTTGCTTTTTATCCAAAAGATCCCACAATAAAACCACTCGGTGTGTTGCTATTTATTGGGCTGCATGATGATTCCAATGATCTTAGTCCTGTACCTCAAGAAGGCATTCCAGAACACAATTTTAATATAGCTCATCTGAATAAAAGGAATGCAGAAGATCTTTTTGGACTTGGGAGTTGTGTTTGGAATCTAGTGCCAGAAGATGAAGAAAAATTAGGCCAAAAGATAGTGTAATTTTTTAAATATAAAAATTCCTCAGGAGGGCTGGAGAGATGGTACAGTGGTTAAGAACACTGACTGCTCTTGCAGAGGACCCGGGTTTCAGTCCCCACACTCACACAGTGGCTAACAACCATCTGTAACTCCAGTTCCAGGGGTTCTGATACCATCTTCTGATTTTCGTGGACACTGCACAACACGACTGACTGTGCCTACCTACGTGCAAGCAATACACTCACACACACAAAATAAAAATAAAAACCTTCTTTTAAAAAAGAACACTGGCTGCTCTTGTAGAGAACTCATGTTCGGTTCCCATGTGGAGACTGACATCCGTCAGTAACTCCAGTTCCAGGAGATCGAACACCCTCTTCTGACCTCCATGGACATTGCACAACATGGGTGCACTTACATGCATACAGGCAATACACTCATACACAGAAAATAATATAATAATTGTTTTCAATTTCCATAGAATTATACAAGAAAAGAAAATTAAAAAGGAAGGAAGGAAGGAAGGAAGGAAGGAAGGAAAGAAGGGGAGAAAGAGTTAAAGAAAGCATAGTAGGAAAATTCAGAAAATATTTTGCAACTTAATTTTCTAAAAACTTGTAACATATAGGAAATTGCAGAATGATCCTCGAAGGGAGTACTACACTGAATTGTGCAATTATCAGGGAGAAAAGTTTAGTTCCCTTGATAAGTAAGGAATGGTGGTGCTGAGGGGAGTATAGGTTGCAGGTACAGTTTGGGAGGGGCATTCCAGCAGGTAGGCGCGTGTAGCAGCGACTGGAAGGGAAATGAGAAGGTGACTTCCTCCAGGTGAGAGAAGGTGAACCCAAATTGAGAGCTAGAAAAGGGCCTGACCTATGAAGAGGGCACTGAGAAGACATTCAGAGCCTTAGAAGACTTAGCAGGAGCCTTAAAGCAGATGTGGGCGATTTGAGTCTGTGTGTCTGGAAAATAAAGATGCTGTTAAGTTGTGGAAAATCAAAGTGATGACGAGTTAAGAAGGAAATGAAAGTTCAGTTTGGGAACCGACATCCATCAGAGTTCTTACAGACTTTTAATGTGCTACAATTAAAAAGCCCCCGGGATATTGCATAAAATCTTGGGCTATGTCTGTAGAGCCACACGTTCTAATGAAGTAGACAAAAGCTCTGCTCTCTTCTGCAATTCATAGCATAGCTGGAATAGAATACAGGTGATAAAATGAACTCACAAAAAAAGAATAATTCACAGAAGAAGTTGGAGGGATCTGTGCTTTCTGAAACTGGAGTCCAAAGGCTTCCCTGGAGGATGAGTGTGTTCCACCGCCTGGAGGAGAGCCGTGGGAAATAATTAGCGTCGTTCTGAATTACCATGGTGTATAGTGGAAGTAATAGAACCTCACTTCAGACTTAGGAACACATAGTATATGCAGTGTTTCACAGCAGTTGGCATCAGGGCATCTTCTTATTACCGTGGCTCTTAGGAGCAGCGTTGGGACCAGTGGACACACAACATTCAGAGAAATTTAGCTTTCCTGTTGAAAATGGCTTCCAAAAATCACAACCTGCTACTCAGGCAGGCCGCCTTGAAAGATGGTGAGCATGCTGCCGTCCTCTGAAAGCATAAGGGAGCAGATACGTGGCAGAGATGTGATGGAGGGGATTTACAGACTGGGAGCCACAAGCACCGTTCTAAGTCCGAGGTTCAGATGGCTCCAGGAAATTAGGAGTGTAAATCTAAGAGAAGGAGACCAGAAACAAAAAGTTTAAGGTTTCCTATTTACAGGTGCAGAGAAGGAAGAACAGCTTAGAAAGGACACCTGAAACTTATCTGCATTGAGTGGATGTATAGAAAAAAGAAGAAGAAAGCAGCCACAGACACATTCTACATGTATGAATTCATATGAACAGAAAGATTAAGAAATGTTAAACAGAGAATAAAGGCACTGAAATATGTCTGAAATCAATGAAGTAGAGATAATTTTAGACAATTATATACATATGTCTATATACACATATATGTGCACATATATGGATATATGTATGCATCTCCCAAAAGGAGCTGAAAAAGAGATGATTTTACACACTAAGAGCAGGTAACTTATACCATGTGGCATAAGTGTGAGTAACATCTAGAAGATGATATTAGATTTTTCCATAAGGGAGTTACTTGTCATGGTCTATAAACATTTGTGATGAACGATTTACCCATCATCTATTTCCAAAAGGTTTCATGCAGCTTAAATAAAGGTGCTTTCATGCAGGGCAGTGGAAATGGTATCTCACAAAGATAATACATAAAGAGAAATCAATGTCAGGCGTAGGGAAGGGGCCACAGACCTTGGATAAGACTGATTGTAACAGGAGCCCTGCATTTTAGCTAAGGGTTCTGGAAAAGAGGTCAAATTATCTGTAACTTGTTTGTTAATGTAAAGAATGAGTTTTTCAGAGAATTTTTTCTTCCTCCACATCAAATTGTATGAGATTATATGGCGTGGGTTCTTAGATAAGAGACAGGGACATGAGACAATGTGATCAAAAGTGCTTTGGCTGAAATTTCAGGCTTGCCTTGGATTGCTGTTTCTTCTTTAAGACTTTTAAGGTCAAGTGAGCAGTACTAAGATAAGGTCCTACAGACTAGTGGGGAAGCTGTAATTCTCATGGTGAAGGACTAGTTAGGCATCCAGGCACTCCTTAGTCTGAAAAAGCAGCACAGGACAGCAGGAGGTAGTTCCAGGGCTACCTCAGGGGAGAGGGCATACCAGAACCCTGAAAATTGATTGCCATACTCTCTACCCAGAAACCCTCTCCACCATTTGTCCTCGTTCAAATTTCATTCAGATACCACAACTTCAAGCACATCCTTGTTGGACTCTGAATAAGATGGTTCCTTCTTGATCATTCCTCTTTTCTGTCTTTAACTAACTTCAGAGTTTCCGTTTTTATAACATCTGCTGTTCTGTTAAGTTATTTCATCTGTGATCTCCTTCCCACAAAGTAGAATGTAAGCTAGTTAAGTGTCACAGTGCCAGGGACATAGTAGGTGTTCAGAATGCTGAAGGAATGAAGGTCTGGAGTAGGAAAGAACTCAGCTCTGCGTTGATATAAGAACTGGAGAGGAAGCAGATCTGGGAATGGAGCAGAGCCTCCCTCATGTATATAGAACGATGACTGTGATGATGGCATAGTTTGGGCAGGAAAGCATTAGGGAATGAGCACACTATCTTTACACTTTTCTATACACTCAGAAGGAGCAGGTCTACTAATAAGAATGGTCAGCTCATGAATATTCATTGACTATGCTAATAGGGATAGAGCCTAAGTGGAAAGAATACAAGAGCCCTAACTTGTGTCAATGCTGTTTTCTTTCTTATTTAATAAGATTGTATAACATTAACTGTTATGTATGCATATGTAAGTACACATGCGTATGCAAAGACTGATCCCTGGTGTTGTTTCTTAAAAGCCATCCGCCTTATTTTTTGAGACAAGGTCTCTCACTAGGAACTGGAGCAGCTCTCTAAGTATGTAAGATGACTGGCCAGCAAGTTCCAAGACCCCACCTGTCTGCACCTTCACAGCAGTGTGACTCCAAGCACACACCATCATGTCTATCGTGTTTTATGTGTATTATACTCAGGTCCTCATGTTCACAAGACAAAACCTTTACCAACTGAGCTGTCTTCCCAGACCCCCATTCAATTTCTGAAAACTATCTTTAAAACTTGCCTAGAAGATAAGTCGGGTTTCTGGCAAACAGAAAACTGATGAGTGGGGGAAAAAAAGCTCCTTGGAAATGTAGAGGCACTAGAATCAGGAAATGAAAATCTAGAGACCAAGAGGAGAGGCAGAGAGCACCATGCTTGGAAGTTCCAGAATACAGGACCAGCTAGTGGAGATGCAGCAGCAGACTGACGTCTGTGGCAGAACACGAAAAGCTGTCTAGCACTGGTGGAAGAACTTCGAGCTCCCTAAGTATTTTGGCTGTGAGAAGCAAATTTTTAGTAGAGAAGAGTCAGGAAAAGTGCCAAGGGATGTTGGAGTCTACATTTTATTCATTCTTGAGAAATTTAAATTATTTTAATATCAAAATTAAAACAAACACTAGCAGATAGTATATAATACTCACAGGGCTGTTTGTGTGTTTGGATTTTTTTAGCTTGGACCTGGTACTGAGAAGCAATTTTGATGATTTTGGCACCATGTTGGGCTTTGCCTCCAGGCTTTGGGATACAAATTTATAATTAAGAGATAGTGGAATTTCCCCAAGGTTGGGTCAGGCAAGGAATTTTAGAACCACAGAGCATAGTAAGTTCAAAAGGCACCTTGAAATCATCTAAGTCTAAAGAAATAATAGATTTTTCCTTCATCTTCTTATCTCTAATAATTTAACTCATAACCAGAAGAAAGATGCTATAAGAGAGATAGTACAAAATGCTGTTTCTCCAGTAGCTTTACTTGAGGCATCTGAATCTCTCTCTCTCTCTCTCTCTCTCTCTCTCTCTCTCTCTCTCTCCCTCTCTCTCTCACACACACACACACACACACACACACACA
>NW_008356845.1:1772254-1805965 GCF_000622305.1 Nannospalax galili
TGTGTGTGTGTGTGTGTGTGTGTGTGTGTGTCTCAGTGGTTGAGAGCACTCCCTGCTTGTGCAGAGAAACTTGGTTCAAATCCCTGCATCATGGCAGTTAACAACCATCTGTCACTCCAGTTTCAGGGGATCCAAAACCCTCTTCCAACCTCCACAGACATTGCACAACACAGTTGCACTTATACACATGCAAGCAATACACTCATACACATAAAATAAAAAAAATAGATAAAATAAAAATAACCAGAATAGAATAATAGTAATCTATATTTCTTATATGCTTAACAAGTTTTTATCCTAAAGGTAATTGTATTAGTAAGCCAGTTAACAAAATGTTGCTTTAACAAACAAATACCTTTCTCATTAGAATATGTTAAATTTCTGCACAAGAGGACACCTGGGCTAATAAATATTGATTCCACGCAAGGGACAAATGTAAACGATTGTTTCTACAAACAAAGAATATATACTCTTCAAAACTGGAAGTGACTGCTAAAAGGAAAACACCTCCAAAAGCTCATTGGGAAAGGACTCTTGGGCTTTGAAATAAGATAAATTTTCCTATGCACTCATTCTCTTATGTAATGATGAACTAGCATTCTGAAGAGGGATGAGGAGGGAGAGGCAGGACATAGAAGAAGCTCAGAAAATAAAAATGGAAGCCTGAAGAGGTGGCTTAGTGGTTAAGAGTACTGTTTGCTCTTGCAGAGGACCTGGGTTCAAATCCCAGTACCCATATGGTAGCTAACAACCATCCTTAACTCCAGGTCTAGGGGAAACTGACACACTCTTCTGACCTCCATGAGCATTGCATGATGTGTACACTTACATACATGAAGGCAATGCACTCACACACAAAAGCTAAAAAGAAAATAAAAATAGAAAACCACATTGGAATGCAAATACAAATCTTTCAAACCATGAAGCAGAAACTAAGTCCATCTTCTATAATGTCATTTGTTTCTAATGCTCCCTTGCCTTTGGTTTTTATAGAAAAATAGACTGGGAATAAGGAACCAAAAATTAGGGGGAAAGTTGTAAATCGAGGAGTTCCTGCAGAATTTTTGTGTATGTTTCCTTCAATGGCTTTCTTTTGTGACATATACTCATCGAATACTGGCTATGTGCCAGACGATTTTAGAAGATTCTAGTTTATTAAAGAACACAATGACAAAAATGCCTGGTTCCATCTGGCTTCTGCACTTCAGTTTTGAGGGCACGTCCCTTAAAGAACAGCATTTTGAGGACTTTGTAAGACAGAGCTACCAAGATGATAGTAGGTGGAAATAAATGAGCCCAAATGAAGGGGAATCAAAGGCATGCTGGCTGCATCCGACTGGAATACAACTGTAGTGATTTAAAGTCTGGCATAACTACAGATCAGTACATTTCAACGCAGCACATTATACTACTGCAAATGTGTTCATTGTAGCTTGAGAAATATTGCAATGAGCTGCCAGAAGAAGATTTCCGTCGCCCATTCTCTCATTCAAGGAAATGAATGACCGGTGGTTCCAAGGTCCTGGGCACAAGGAGGAGAAGTGAGCTCATTTTTCTCCAGCTAGAAATCTGACTTCCCTCCAGGAATTTCCCAGGACTGAGATGCCTGTTTTATCTTTATCCTTTAACTGTTCTTGCATTTGCCTGCCAAACCTGGTTCCAAGTGCTCTAGGCCTAGAGGGACAGTTCAGAAAATTTAGAGTATAATTAACTGAAGCAGAAGAATTCTGGAATACATCAGAATGAAAACTGTAGCCAACAAAGGTCGGAAACACACGAAAGGAATATGTTCTTGAAATGCATATCTAGGCAGTAGAATGCGGATTCAATTTTATTTCATCTAGTCTCTTGGGAAAATTATGTAAGGAAGCTGTGTAATGAACAAAGCCTCCACGAGAGGAAACGAATGGAGAGGCAGAGGCAGCTTAAAACACCAAGAACGTGGCATTTGCTTTTTCAGAGGAGGATTTCAAGTAGCTTGCTGGTTTCTTGCTAACTGGCATGCACACGAAGTTCCCAGTTACGGGAAAAGCAGAATTTACTGAAAGAACTCACTTGGTGCAATCCGAGCTCCACTTTTACCTGTGATTTTTCTTCTTTTCTGCTTCATAATGACATTTACAGAATCACAGGATGGTTTTGTTTTCAAGAATAGCACTGAAGCAAGAAATGATGGGTTATCAAGAGCTTCTGGAGATTGGATGGTTGTCTGTCGAGGGGAAATGAAAGAATCTGAATGTATTCCAGGAAAATGTCTAACTATAGCTAATACTCCACTTGGTATTTTATTTGTTTTGAAACGATGGACATAGAGAAGATTTTGCAAGTCCTCCACCAGTGCTTGACAATAATCTAAGGCTAAAAAGAGACAGTGGCATTATTTTATAGTTAGACGTTTTTGTTTTGTTTTGTTTTTTGAGACAGAGTCTCTGTGTAAAAACAGCTGGCCTGAACTCGCTATGTAGACCAGGATGGCCTTGATATCACAGAGATCCACCTGCCTCTGCCTCCTGAGTGCTGAGATTGAAGGTGTGTGTAACCATGCCTGACTAGCATAGCCAAGTCTTCCAAACATTGATTTTCTAAACATTGTATGAAATTTGGATGGGATTAAAATTGATTATCATAATACCTGACATAATAGGAAACATGAACTTTCATGTTATGCACAAATTATTTTTGCTTGTTCTCAGTTTTTTCTTTTTAATTTTTAATTTTTTGATAATTTCATATATGAACATTGCACTTGAATTATTTCCATCCCCCCAGTCCCCCACCCCTCCCATATCCCCACACTCCTCAATTCTTGTCCTCTTCTTTGAATATTATCATTACATATATATGTATATGTACATATATATTGCACTAAGTCTACTTAATGGTGCTCATTTTTAGGACTGTCCATTTCAAATTAGATAACCTCTGAGGGAGCTCATCCCTGGAGAAAACTGATTCTCCCCGCCCCCCCAGCATTCATTGATTGCCTTTAGCTCTTCATCTAGAGGTGGGACCCCATGATATTCCACCCGTCCACCTTGGCGTGTCAACTGGTTATGTCATATGTATAGATCTCTTTGGACGACTATACTGTACTATAATGCAGAGACTTCATTGGTACTGCTTCCCTGTCCTGTCTAGAATGCACTAACTAGCAGAAGGTGTCTTGTCCCTCTGGCTCATGTGTTCTTTCCACTGCCTCTTCCATGATGTTCACTGAGCCCTAGATGTGTTACTCAGGGCTGGGCATCTCTCAGACACTTATTCTCTACCTGTGACCAGTTATAAAATATTGTAATACTCTCTACCAGTTGAAAGAGGAAGCTTTCTCTGATGAATGCTGAAACATATACTTGCCTATAAATATAAGGATACGTATTTAGAAAACAGTAAGCAATCACATTGGTCTAGGGAACTGACAGAAGCGGGTTCTTCTCTAGGCTCTATGACCTCTCCAACATTGTGTACTTGGCTGTGATGACAGGATCACACATTATTTCCCTCCCATCCAGTGGGCCTTAAGTCCAATTAGACAGTTACTGATTAAAAATTACTTTTTAAAGTATAAAGCACTCTTTTCAGAATTTATTGTGTTTAACCTACAAGAAAAATTAAAGATAGATGAAATAAAAATAAATTTAGGTAGCCGAGCATGGTGACGCACGCCTTGTAGTCCCAGCACTCGGGAGGCAGAGGCAGGCAAATCTCTGTGAGTTTAAGGCCAGCCTGGTCTACATAGTGAGTTCCAGGACAGCTGGGGCTACAGGGAGACCCTGTCTCAAAAAGACTAAATAAATAAATAAATAAATAAATAAATCTTTAAAATGACTCAAGTGGTTAACTATTGGACCATTAAATAAAGCAGAAAATAGGACTGCAACCTAGACTGATGTCTAGGTTTGTGGTTCTGAGCTTGACTGTTGTTTTAAATCTGTGTTAAAACTTGCTTTTGACTGTTCACATAGCACCACAACATTAGAGTGAAAAAAATGTAGAAAAAAACCATGATACCAGTAGATATGAGCTCCTAAAATATTTTGCCCTGAAATCCAGAAAATCATGTTCTAGGAATAGCTGTAGATCTGCTTGGGGTAACTTACAAACCCTAGCACAGTGAACAGACCCATCCACAATCAGTGCCATTTACTATGATCAAAATGATTGTAGTGGCTGTTCATTTGTTATGCAGAAGGGGCAAGCAAAGGTAGACCCAGAGGCCTTGCAGAAGAATGTATTATCTCACTTGGAAAGGAAATTTCCAAATGCAAATACCATTGTTCATGGCCCAACCTCTCATCTTTTTTCATCTAACCCTTGTCTAGAACAAAAGTCAATGTACTGAACCCAGAAAATGTTCTCTTGTAAGCCTTTTCCCATGCTGATATATATTTACCTTTGCTTTTCCAAATCCAAATCCTGACCATCTTTACTTTTTATGTAAAAAAGTTTTCTTCAAGACACTGTCTCACTATGTGCGCCACACGGTTCTCAAACTTTACTAGCTTCCTCACTTCATCTTCCCAGGTGGCTTATAGGTCTGTGAAACCTAAACCCATGCAAATTCTGACTATCTGTTATGCTCTAAGCAAGGTCCTAAGACCTAGAATCCAGAGTCCGGGTGTAGCCATCTCATGGTAAATACTTTGCCCTCTGAAACTTCCCGTATCAGAACAGCGAGGTCAGCCATGTATTCTCCCTGAGGAAAGCCTTTTCCTCTGCCTTCTGTCCTAAGGTGGCAGCTATACTGTAACTCGTGCCAGTGGACCTCAACCCCTTCGCTCAGTCCCTTTCCTCTGTCTGTCCCTAACCTAGTCTATCTCTTGACAACTTTTTCTGTTTTGGTCTTTTGAGGCTGGTCTGGAATTCACTATGTCACCCAGGCTGACCTCGAATTCAGCACAGTCTTCCTGCTCTGACCTCCTTTACTGAAGTCATAAGCATGAGTCAGTGGGCTTTGCATTTGCGTTTCCCACTTCACCGCCGTCGGTTTGTCAGGACTACTGCAGCAGTTCCTTGGTTCTTTAGTGGCTCCCTCCCACTTGTCTCCACACAGGTGCCAGAGGGATTGGACACTGGGTCTGATGCCACACTGCACTTGGAAGCGATCAGTTTCCTCATAACCTGTGGAATAAAAATCCAGATGCTCTCTGCAATTTCTCCCTTGAGGCCTGCCTGTCCTGTCCTCAATGCCACTCGTTCCCAAAACCGTATTCCTCAGCCACACTGAGTGAATGCATAGATCTTTAAAAAGCTAGACATGCTATTTAATCCCTCCCCATTATTTTGACCCATTCTGTTACCTTTGCACCGACTAGCTTATCTACATTTGCCCACTTGAAAAACTTCACGTTCCGTAAGTTAAACCTCTTCTCAAATAGCATTTTCAATAAAACCTTTTCTAGCTATTCTTGGTGTAATCATAACCCCATGCCTACTCCTCCACAAATGGATGCTTGGGAGGGACCTTTATGAGTTCATAGTTGTTATAAGCTCACTGAGAGAGGGTACTAAGTCTCTTTTTGTTGGGGTGGCATAAACTTTTCTTACATTGCTCAGCATTTTATTAGCTGACCATCTTCCTGGAAATGCGTCAGTCACTCTCTAAAACAGACCTTGTTTCATAACACAATAACAAAGACAGAAGAAGTAACATCTGTTTTCCAGGTAACTGAAGATCAAGCTGTACTGGGTACCTTGGGCTGATTTATTGATGCTACAGATAGGAGGTTTCATGAGGCTGCTCTGCCCAAGGCGGCTGTTTTGCCTCAAGTAAATCACTGTCCTAACCTTGATCCCCAGGCTCTCTGTGATCTAGCTGCATTCCCCTCTCTTCCACCAAGATATCATGTGGAACCCCCACCTTCCACACTCCCTCTCTCTGCTGCTCCCACACAGACTCTTCTCTACTGATGTGGTGGACTAGGACATCCCCAGCTCAGCCATTTTCTTCTGTTCCCCTCAATGTCCTTCCCACAAATGTCTACGTGGTTCACTTCCTTCCCTCCCTTGTCGTTGCTCAAATATCATGTTTCCAGGGATGTCGTCCACTATTTAAAACTTCTACCTCTACTCCCCAAACACATATTCACTCTGCGTCTGTCTCTCCTCAAGACTTAGAAGTTCCATATGATCGTGCGTTTCTCTTGGTCAGGTACTGCCTCACAGGTACTAAAACAGAGCCTAGCTCTGAGTAGCCATTTGGTA
Source organism: Nannospalax galili (assembly GCF_000622305.1). Classification (NCBI taxonomy): domain Eukaryota; kingdom Metazoa; phylum Chordata; class Mammalia; order Rodentia; family Spalacidae; genus Nannospalax; species Nannospalax galili. The sequence goes on from NW_008356845.1 coordinate 1,778,456, forward strand.
AATATTTGTTGAATAAATCAATGAATCCCTTGGACATGTGTCCCAGTTCTTCTAATGCATTCAACTGATCTCTTTCTTTTGAATTATCTTTATGTTCATGATCCAATTTCAGATCTGGCAGTTAGTTAATGTCTGACCTTAGTCAAACATGTTCTGGATTAAGAGTCATTTATCCTGGGTTTCATTCCTGACTCTGCCACTTTGTAATTATGTGACCTTGGATGAGTCATTCAGTCTTTCTGGGACAGTTTTTTTTTTTTTTTTCCCCATTTATAAAACAGAACAAAGATACCTAGTGAATTACTTAAAAGCATAAATTCATCAACGACTCTGAAGTTCTGTAAACATGTTAGTTGGTTATCTTTATTTGTGCGAGGAATGAAGGCAACATGACATAAATGAGTTGGACATCAGAGTAAAGTAAGTTCTTCTGAGTCAACTTCAAGTTGGCATTGTGAGTCTGAGAAACTGAGTCAGGCTCCTTTTCTATGAACCAGGAGACATTTTAACACAGACTGCATCAGGATAACAAATGAGGTAATATGCCATGATTCAACAACTTTAATATGCACATTTCTTTTCAGTATAACATTTCAAAAGTATACACTTTCTAATTAGTGGTGTCTTTGGCGCAATGGTATGTGACATCTATTTCAAAGCTTTTATTCATGAAGCTGGATAGTAATTAAAGTTCAGAATCTTTTGGGTCACTCTGACAATTATAAGATTTTTACTTTTCTTCCTCTATTGGAAAAAGTGGCTACAAATGAATAGAGTAGTGAATTTTGCCTTAAAATACCTAATAGCCATGATTTTTGTGGTTTGATTTTTCCATTGGTTTGTCTGATTTAAAAATAAAAGATAAAGTTTGAAAGCACTATCAACAAAATGATTCACTGGGTTTCTTTCTTAATAAAAAGGCTCTTTGCATTTCTGAATCCTGATGCCTGTGTCTTTGCCTTGGGTCTGCTTTCTACTCTGTTGTTTTGGGTCTGATTGTGGAGGGAGGAATAGAGGAATATCCTGGCAACCTCAGCAACTGCACTTTAGCATAATATGGTTGCTAGGAGAAAAGGACGGCACAGCATGTGAGCAGATGTGTAGCTCTGCTGCCCTGGAGGAGGCAGCGGGTTGTGGCAGAAGGCATGAACTCAAAGCATCATTCTCCACCCCACCCCCACCTTCTGCCAAAGCACATGGAAATACAACTTTCTTATCATACACACAGTTCAGTGGATGGTAATATTTTATGGTCTATTTTAAATAAACTACAGAGACAAAGAAATTAAAAATGCTAGAGATATCATAATGATAATGCAATATTTCACACTTATTCCTTGAACAGTCTTCTACTAAACTAACTACTGACCTTCTAACAGTACGTCATTATACCCCCCATATATCCTGTGATTTGTAAAGTTCCTGGTTTTCAGTTGACAAAACTGGAAATGATTAAGCAGGATGCAATATGGATAATTATACAAAATTCTAAACCTGTTCACCGCACTGTTTGTTCAATGAAAACATAGAAATTCTGAGGTGGATGTAACACATTTCCATAATGATTTCTAGAGCAAAAGCTCATTGTATAACTCAGCAGTTGTGGCTGAGGAGTCTACCAGTCTACCAGTACCAACTCTTGGGTATCAGGACTGGCTAAAAGCAAGTATTTTAAGACAGAAAGCATAAAGCAAGACACATGCGCAATGAACACAGACTGCCTCATGTTTTCACTGTGGTTTTTCCTGTTTCACGAGGACACCACAAAGCTTTGGGTTTTACCCTTACTAGCATTTGAAAAATAGTGCTATTCTGGAAAACGTATTTTAGGATCTATCTACTTAGGCCAGCTGTCAGTTAGCAACTGTGATTAGATTCCTGTATATGGATAGGGGGCCTGTGGGAGCATTGAGGGGCCATCTCTGCCTGTGACATTTTTGGTGTGATGTGCACTCTGTAAGCATCTGTGAATTATCTCTGGATACTTCTAATAAAGATCAGCTTTATATTCTACCTGCTTTCATTATGTCCTTGACATGTTCTGATCGAGTGACTCCAGCATAAGCATGTGTCTCTTGTGTTCCAGATCTGTGTTCTTTATGCTGGGGAGCACAGGAGTCAGCTCACCAAGTTGCAAGTTGCAAGATCTATAGAATCAACTCTCCTCATTCTTCTCTCTGAAAAATTGATTAACCAGATTGGTATATAGGAAACTCTTCTAACTTACGAAGCTAAGTTGTGAGGTTCTTTGATTCTTTTTTCCCTTTGATCTGAGCATTAAAAAATTGAGAATATGGGGCTGGAGAGATGGCTCAGCAATTAAGAACACTGACTGTTCTTGCAGAAGATCCGGGTTCAATTCCCAGCACCCACATGACAGCTAACAACTATCTGTATATAGGGGGATCCAACAGCCTCTTTTGTCCTCTGAGGGCATTGCATGACATGGGTGCACTTAACTACATGTAGGCAATACGTGCATACACATAAAATAAAAATAATAAAGTATGAAAATATTGCCTTTCATTTAGATATACTTCCATTCAAAATGAAAATGGAAATAAATTGCAGAATGATGTACACATGATTAGTATAAAACTTAAAATGTGACACATAAGATCAAAGATGTATCAGATAAACAGATTCTGATTAGTCTGATTTTCGTCTACTCCTTCCTTAGCCCAAGTCACATCACTAGGAATGTGACGAAAGGTTTCTCTGTGTGTGCCTGTGTCTCTGCACACGCACGTACATTTTATCTGCAGCTTTGGTTTATTTATATTTTTATTTTCAGGAAGTGTTAGCTTTGTCTACTTTACTTCTATGGGGAAAAAAAACAGAACAAAGTGTGTCCTGATGAATGTATGTTACATTCATCCTCCTACTGTGCCCCATTAGCCCCTCTCACAGCACGGCCTGGTGTCTGGCTGTTCTGACTTATCAAAGGAGTTGCATGATAAGGACTACACTTCCCTAATAGAAGGCTGTGAAAGAGCAAAATGCCTTTGACATGCAAAGGTGGGTAGCTCCAGGGATCACATGGTACTGGAGAACAAATTTGCTATCTTGCTATCAGGGCCCACAGCAAACCCATAGGACATATACAGGACATAGCAGCAAGAATGTCGACCAGTCTCTATTCCATTTCAGGATGAAAAATATTCTTCACATTGCAGGGGTGTCCACCATTACTTTTTTTTTTGGTCTTTTTGAGACAGGGTCTCCCTGTAGCCCCAGCTGTCCTGGAACTCACTGCGTAGACCAGGCTGGCCTTGAACTCACAGAGATCTGCCTGCCTCTGCCTCCCGAGTGCTGGGATTAAAGACATGTGCCACCATGCCCAGCTCACCATTACTTTAATACTGTATAGTATGACTACTAATAGAACGTGCACTAAATGGACATATACGTTTAGGTATAATGAGCAAAATTTAAAACCTAATCCAAGCTGGGCACAGTAGCACAAACCTGTAGTCTCAGCACTCAGGAAGCTGAGGGAGGAAGATCACCAGTTCAAGGCCTGTGTGGAGCACATAGTGAATTCAAGGCCAACCTGGGCTATCTAGGGAAACTGTCCACCAACAAACAGCAAAACAAAACTTTATTGCTTGGAACATAAGGAAATTGCTTAAAATTTTTGAAACTTGGATTTCCTTTCTAAAGTAGAATTTTTACTTCATATAATTAAAAGGAATTACTTGAGCACAGCCTGGCTCCTGGCTGTTCTGACTTATCAAGGAGTTGCAGAAGGGTTAGTAAAAGTGGTGGAAACGTCCAGTACTTATTGGTACCTAAACTATCCTTTCTGTTTGCCTTGTGAAACTGAATTCCAGTTTCTAATATTGGAGTTTAGTGAAAATTTTTAAATAATTACATTAAGATATTAACATATCTATGAGAAAAAAATTTCTAAAAGAAACTTTAATACAATGTTACTGTCCCTTACAGAGAGAGAGAGAGAGAGAGAGAATACATAAAAAGTATTGCAGTGTATGCACACAAATTAAAGCATTTTTTGCCTTTAAAAGCACTAATTAGAGCCAGCACCAGCACATTGGCTTAGAGGAAAAGGACATTTTCTGTCAAACCTCATAATTTCAGTTTGTTATGTGGAACCCTCATGGTGGAAGGAAAAAACCAATTCCTGCAAGTTGTCCTCTGACCTCCTCATTTTGCCATGGCACATGTGTGAACACACCACACCATACACACACACACACACACACACACACACACATACACACATACATACACACAAATGTAATAATTTTAAAAGAATATAAACTTTAAAAAATTTGAAAAGCATAAATTGCCTGATATTTCAGATAAAACTTCGATTTATCAGAATGTTCGGGAATGGGTCCCCTAGGAAAATAATCTACCTGGTTAATTAAGGCTTAGAGCATCTTTAATTTCTTGGAAAGAATTATTGTCAAATTAAAAATGTATCGATTTACTTTTTTCCTGTCAAAGAGAATACACTGAATATATTATTTGATAAAGGAACGTGCAGCATCTTAAAAACACCAGCATCAAAACCAGTTCTCGTTTAATCGAAAAGTCTGTTCGTTCTTTTACTTAACTATGATATATACCTAGTCTACCAAAAGCCACACATAACAGCTAGTGAGTTCAATGACTTTTGCATGGCCTGTTGAGGAGCAGGTAAATCTAGGTGACTTTTAGGTTGTTCATTTCATTCTTAAGTTGCAAGCCAAAAGAACTTGAGTGGAAACAGCCACAAGCAAACAGGCTTGGGATGGTCCCTCATCACTCATGATGAAGTAGAGGAAGAGACTCTGGTATAAAGAAAAAGTGCTCTCCATCTTTGCCCATATTTTTCAGATATGATGTGCTCTTTCTGAAATCAATCGAAAAGGGCTAATTTATCTGAAGTCAACACAAGAGTTAAGAATGCTCAGTTCTGTATGAATCATCCAACCTGAAGGTATAAGGGCCACTTCTATGACCCTGTTAAGTCTTCAAACTTGACATATCAAAAAATTTTAATTAAAGGTATTTCTGGTGGAAAATATTGCTAAATCTAGAGATCGATGCAAACTGATACCTATGTGGCAATGGTCATACAACTGTCATCATCTGTGCACTAGAAAGAATCAGAATCATTATCCATTTACTCCACCTCCTGTCACAGAAAGGAAGAGAAAACCTGATGAGATTAAATGGCTGGCTCCTCTGGAAGAAAAAAAAGATACCAAGTTGACCCAGAATCTCCAGGTCTGAGGGATTAATGCTCAGAGAGAATCTAAGCTATGAGAAGATGCTTGGCAAACATTTTGTGTGTACATCACAAAATCTTCATAATAAGGTAGTGAGGTAGGAATGAATATCTCTGATTTTATTTTTCTTATGAGGAAAAAGCCCAGAGGGACTTAAGAACATTTCTTACTTCACAGCAAGTTAGTGCCAAGAATAAAGCATTCCCCATGACCTCACTTTCCCGTATAAGCTCACAACCTCTCTTGACATTCTGCGTGTGTATATGGTCCCATCTGTGTATACCCACAGCAGAAGCAAAGTCTGACAGTGACACGTCACTGTGCTGTCCATGCCAGTCCTCCCTATGGTTCCATAAGCACCTTGTGTTTCTTCCCACAATGCCTTTGGCTCCTTGAAGACGTTCCTCTTATATTTTTATATATTTACTTACATTTTTTAGATCTAAAACAGCCTAGGATAAAGAAGATAGCTAGAAAATATTAGCTGGATGACTATCATAGAAAATTATGGGTGAACAACATGTTTTGGAGACCTGGAGTTATTATATTCAAATTGTAAGGACTGAAATAGTTTGGATTCTATGCATGGTTTGAAGTTAAGGTATCTGAAAATCGAGAAATAAATCTTTCTTTAGATTCTAAACAATCAAGTGCCTTCCCATATGAAGAGTCATGCAAGTTTTAAATGACTCATCAAATCTGAATAATATATATAATTAGATAATTTTTTCATAATACAATAATAAAATTGGGGAAAGGACATTCTGGTAACCAATATGGAGATCTTTTGTCTTAAAATACTTATTTCAGAGAATTGCCTGAAGTAATTTCAGAAATTGAATTCCATATTTCTGTAACCTAGAGTGTATAATATTCATAAGAGCGATACTATAGATTGAATTATTCAGTGGCTCGATCTCCCTAGAGTCAACATGCCTGATATTCAATTTAAAAACCTTCCTTTTAGTTTGTAGTGTTTTACTCAGAACACAACGTAGAAATATTTAAAGTTGTGACTATAACAATACTGTTTAAGAATTGTCTCTCCTGCCTTATTCACATTGCATTCTCTTGCTACTTCTGAGTTTTCTTTGTTAAAATGTCTAGTACGTGGTGGTCAAGGGATACCCCATGCAATGCTCCTAATGGCCCATCTTCAATACCAAAAATCACTTATTTTGCTTCTCCATTTTTCAGAGTTTCTAAATCACTTCCTGAGAACTGATGAAAATTAAATTTCACCAATTGCATTTACCCATAAACTGTAAGCCATTTAAATTTCCATTTTCTTCCATTTTTTTTGTCTTTTTTTTTTTTTTTTTTTTTTTTTGTCTCACTGTAGCCCCAGCTGTCCTGGAACTCACTAAGTAGACCAGGCTGGTCTTGAACTCACATAGATCCACCTGCCTCTGCCTCACGAGTGCTAGGATTAAAGGCAGTGCCACCATGCCTGGCAGGATCAATAATTTTTTCCTGGAAGAGACAGTGAGACAGGGTCTCCTTATAGCCCCAGCTGCCCTGGAACTCACTATGTATACCAGGCTAGCCTCCAATCCACAAAGATCTGCCTGCCTCTGCCTCCAGAATGCTGGGATTAAAGGTGTGCGCCACCACACCCGGCCCAAATTATTTTTTAAAATACAATTCGTTCAGAGCTTTCCACACACTAAATTATCATGTGAAAATTTTAATGGCTGTATCTGAAATTTTGCATTATTGACATCATAATCTTTAGAGACAAATATTTGCTCATTTTAGCTATGAAGATTATGCTGCTTCTCACATAGTATTTACCTATGAATATGATGGTTATTAAAATAACTTAAATTTTCAAAATTATTAATAGAGCCTCATTGACTCTAAAACTGGATATGCTATTTGGGAGAAGGTAGAAAACCTCCTGCTGAAAAACAGGTGACTATATGTAGATAAGGATGAAAAGAAAAGAAATGAGAAGTAGAAGATGTGACCCTACCTGTCACCTTTTCTCCTGATTGCTTACATAACTTTTAAGTTACGAATACATTGAGAATACTTCAAAGTATTAGGAGAAAAACAGATGAAAATTTGAAGTGACTTCAGCTTATCTTTCTTCTGGTAACCTTCTAGTTAGCCTTCCCCAGAGTGTTCGCCACTCTGAATCTTTTCTATATTTGATTTTCAAAAAGGATCATGAGGAAAAACATGGAAAATAGTTACAGAAATGCAGAGGGGAAAGACTAGAGATTATGAATACAATAAAAATATTTTTCTCTAAGCATTAACTTCAAATGTATATCACATGAATAGTTTAAAATATCGTAAATCATGGGTATGACTGATACATGTTGGAAGAGAACATACAGAAGGCCCCATTCCATGAAGATGGTACATGACTGTATTTATATGATGCATTTTCATGCGTTATATATTATGCTGTTTGGAACTCAGAACAGTCTTCAGGGTTTTAGAAATTTTATTCCAATGTCACAGATGGGAAAATGAAAACTGGGTAAATTTAACTGGTGTGCAGTTGATGTAGTGATTTGATGTTTAGTCCAGATAAGACTGAAGCCCACATTTTATCACTCCCCAGAGCCTGTAAGTTGGAATCCATTGTATCTATATTCCCTTCTCTCTCAAGACAAGTGCCTTCTTCCTCTGTTTGTTTTTCCGAGTTGCTCGTAGTACTTGTCAAGGCAGCCTCTCATGACTCAGGAAGAGTAGAAATTAGTACTTGGAGGGCTAGAAGTCAGGAGTCTATCAGTCTACCTACCCACTATCCTTTTTTACTGTTTTTCTAATGAAAGCAAATCACAAAGGGAAATTGAAACCATGACTTTGTTCGTCAGGGGGTTCCTAAAAGGAATGTACAACAGCAAAACACACATAGGTACATATTCTATGAGTCATCAGACACTGACTTCATACTTCTGAAACGCTGATAAGCTATGTTGAACTAGGATAATTTATGAGCGATGGTCTGACCTTTAGCATTCCCAGGTCTCATTCGACTATAACTTAAAGGTAGTTCTTTATGGATTGTGCCACTCTCATTTACTGACACCCCAAGCCCATTCTGCACCAAATGCTGTACAATTATGCATTCTTTTTTCAAAAGGAAAAATGAGTAAAGAGAAGTTTGGAGGTAGATGAAGTCAGGGGATGCTCCATGTCAAAGGACTGCATTACGAAAGAGGCATCTAGAACACTAATACAAAAGGACTTCAGATTCCTACAGAGATCTTAATACAACAGAAGTTAGCAAAGACCTCCATGTACATTCTCCTTTCAATATAGAAAATGTTCTGGGGATAGAGAGACAGTTCAGTGGTTAAGAGTACTGGCTGTTCTTACCATGGACCTGGGTTTGAGTCAGCATCCACATAGTGACTAACAACGATCTGTAACTTCAGTTCCGAAGCCTTCTGACCTCTATGGGCATCAGACAACACAGGTGCACCTACCTACATGTAGGCATTACACTCATACACATAAAATAAAAATAATAAATAAAACATTAAAAAAAACAAACAGCAAGAATTCTTTTCATTGTCTCAGGAAATGTTCCCTTCGTCTGCTACAGCTGTCATAATTGCACAGCTAAAGCAAGACCTTAGGTTCTATATGTATCAATACAGCAACACTTTCATTTAGGAAATAGGTACCCAAATTTGGGCTAGTAATGGCTCAGGAGATTCAGGCACTTTCTGCCAAGCCTAAAATCTTCATTTCGTTCCTCCCTCCCCACCCCCAGCCAACATGTGGAAGAAAAGAACAAACTCCTGCACGTTGTTCTCTAACCGTCACATATGTGCACACATACACACAATAAAATGTAATAAAAACCTTTTAAAAGAGTACCTAAAGCAAACAGACATATACCTAGTAAAATATTTACTATTCATAAATGTAGACTTTTAAAAGGGGACATTATGTCCATATTTTTAAAAAGAAAACACGCAAGCAGTAATGTCTGGGAAAAAAAAACCTTTAAATAATTATCTGAAGACTTGTCAAACCAGCCATGATAGCTCATGCCTCTAATCCCAGCATTTGGGAGTCAGAATGCCATGAGTTCAAGGCCAACCTGGTCTACATAGGGATTTCTGGGAGTAAGACTGTCTCTGAAGCTAACAACCAGAAACAAACAATGAAAAGGAAAAATAAAAGACATAGTCTTAGAGCAGTAAATACTAGTCTGAGGCTATTTCCAGTTGAATGTGAGTATCATGTCTCCAATACTTGACTCAGTGGGAAATTTCTCTTTTTTGACTACAAAGCTCAAGATTTCCCAAGATTTATACAATTCAATGGAAACAGCATTTGGGAGTAACATATTTGTATTAGAATATTTTTAAAGACATTTTTAAATTTTCATACAAAACATATTAATCATCTTTATACCGTCCTCCATCCACATGCTCCCATAGCCCTCCCCCCATCAGATTTCATACATCTGTCAATTGTGTTAAGGTCTATCAAGTCAAGTTAGTGTACCCAGACGTCCCTCAGTGCAAGTTCACCCACTGGGGTCTAGTCAGCCTATCTAGAGTCGCTCCTTTAAGGAAGATCAGCTCTCTCTTGCACAAAAATAATCAGCTGCCAATAGTTCTTCAGCTAAGACGGGGGCCTTCTGCCCATTTCCCATTCTAAGCTGGGTATTCTAAGCTGGGTTTTCTAAGCTGGGTTTTGTTTGTTTGGTTGGTTTGGTTTTGGTTTTGGTTTAGTTTTTTTGAGACAGGTCTCCCCAAAGCCACCGATGGCCTGGAACTCACTATGTACACCAGGCTGGACTCAATCTCACAAAGATCTGCCTGCCTCTGCCTTCCCAGTGTTAGGATTAAAGGCGTGCTCAGCTCTATGCTGGGTTTTTGTCTGCTTGAGTTTGCATGGGTCTTAGGCATGCTGATACCATTGCTGTGGTTTGTATAAGCAAAGTCTCAGGGGCCTGGTAAAGCTGTTCCCATGTGGTTATGTACGTCCTCCCCTGACTCTTACAATCGTTCTGCCCCTTCTACTGCAATGGTCCCTGAGCCTGGGTGGGTGGAGTTTAATATAGGAGTCCTGTCCAAGGGCCACACTCTGCAGACTCTTATTCTCTACGCTTTGGCCATTTGTGGTCTTTTGTGTTCATTGCTTTATTTTAAAAGATTTTTTAAATTCTTTTAATTATGTGTGTGTATGTATATGTCTATGAGAGAGATACAGAGAGAGAGAGACAGAGAGAGGTGGATCTGTGCATGTGACAGATGCCGGAAGAGGGCATCAGAGCCGCTGGAGATAGTTACATGTGGTTGAGAACCACCAAACCTGGGTGACCAAACCTGGGTCCTCTGCAAGAGCAGCACACTCTCTTAACCATTGAGCCATTTCGCCAGGTCCTGTATTAGAATCCTTATATTAAATTATGAATCATAGGTATCAGACTTTGAATAATACCTAACTACAAATATTAGCTCAATCACTATTAATAAAGATCTTTTCTTAAAAATATTCATGGATTTGCATTTGACAAAATCATATGAGACAGTTCTCCAAAATCATCATTTTTTTCCAAGTTCAAGAAAACTAGGTATCAATGGAATGAATGTTAAAGTGAGTTGTGCTTTTTGGCTATATTCCTTGGCAATGACAATATATGATTATTATTTTCTAGTAAAGTTATTAGTGTAAGATTAATTTGTAGAAATCTATGCTACTTATAAAACCAAACTAATTTCCTCATAATTTTCTGCCTTATAGAATTAAGAAAGTACAAATACTAAACTTTTCTTTAAAACATAAATATTTGAATTATTAAGTATTTTTAGTACTTACAGATACTTTTGGGGTAGGGAGATGGTTCCATCGGTAAAGTGTTTGACATGCAAGCAAGGGGTGCGAGTTTGGGTCCCCCTACACTCATGTAAAAGCTGGACTTGGTGGCACCCATCTGTAATCCCAGCACTAGGCAAGGGAGGGCAGGAGAGAAGGGACAGGACAGGGGATGCAGAGAGACTGATCCCCAGAGCTCACTGGCCAGCTAGTACAGCCAAATCGATGAGCTCCAGGTTTAATGCAGAGACTGTCTCAAAAAATAAGGTACAGAGCCAGGCATGGTGGCACACACCTTTAATCCCAGCACTCAGGAGGCAGAGGCGGGCAGGCAGATCTCTGTAAGATCAAGCCCAGCCTGATCTACATAGCAAGTTCCAGGCCAGCTAGAGCTACAGGGAGACACTGTCTCAAAAAAAAAAAAAAAAAAAAAAAAAAAAAAAACAAGAAGGAAGAAGACACCAGTGTGGACCTCTGTCCTCTGCATGCATATTCACATATGTGTCCATGTGTGCATGCATGCATCAACAAGTATGTGCATATATCTTAATAATTTATCATGCATTTTTAACTTTTATGAAATGATCTTATTATAGGAGCCACCAAGATTGAAATGTGTCTAACCATCTGTGTCAATTTTGTGCATGCATAAAATTTCAAACATAACTTTCTTTCACATGAGTCTTGACTATGTTGAAGGGAGAAACAGCGTTTACCAAATGACTGGACCACTTCCTAGGTGTTCATTTCAATTACTTAATCACCAGTGTTAAAGTTGGTTTGCTCCATTATCCTTTTTAATGGACTTCCTTCTACTTCTAGATGAATTCTTAGATTTATACTCTCAAGAATTCAAAAGTATTACCTATTGGATTTAATCAGAAAATGTGCCTAATTATTTTACTCTTCTCAGACTTAATAAATAAAAAAACTAACCTTGAATCAAAAAAATACCTATACCTATATCTATACATACCTATGCATAGATATACATGTATAAAACATAACCTTGCATCTTGTGACATGCATTTAGCAATAAAGAAGGAAGGAAAAGGGACCATGGCTCAGAGACCCTGAAGCATCACACACACACACACACACACACACACACACAAAGCCATCCGAACAATTGAGGGTGCCTTGTGGATGGGAGAAGTTCTTGAGATATTGCAAACACATAGGCACAGACGGCAGGGTAGGAAGCACTTCAGAGACCATCATAAGACAAGTCTTTGGAACCACATTTCCAATGGCTGAGCTGCTCTTCTTTTCCTTTTCCTTTATAATAATAAGCTGTGGCCAACTCTTGAGTATACCCAGTGATAAACTACTGATTATGGCTAAGGAGATGAGGTACTGTCTCGGGTATCTTAGACGTTGGAATGTAAAAAGGGAAGCCACAGACCTCTAAAATGGGCTCCTCACACATGCCACTTCCTGGACCGCACACTCTGTAGTCACTAGAAGCTTCTGTAGACTTACAAACAGGGAGTATCCAAGCCAGTATGCTTCACAATCCAGGAAGACCAAGGAAGACCAACCACAGGCAGGAGATGCCAGAGTGCCAACAACGAAAGCTGACACTTGAGGAGAGAAAATAGAAAACTAAAACCAGTGCTTTCCAGCAGTTAACGGTTGCCAATAGCTCTTCAGCTAAGGTTGGGGCTCTCACCCACTTCCTCACTCCTGTGTTGGGATTTTGTTTGGCATGAACTTGTGTGGGTCTTGTGCTTGCTGATAACATTGCTGTGAGTTCATATGAATAACTGACCAGGTGTCTGGAAAAATGTGTTTGCTTGTGATATGAAATATGCCATTAATAAAAAAGTATAAGCTTACACAAAGGTACCCATTAGACATAACCATTTTAAGAAGAATATAGCTTACTTACAAGGCTTATTTTTATACTTATTTATACATGTGTGTCTTTCCTCCAGATCCGCACCAGCACTTGATGTCTTTAGTCTTATGCTAACAGCCATTCTAACTTAGGCGAGGTGATAACTTAATAGTTTTAACATGTATTACACTAATGATTTCTGATAGTGGGCATTTTTCACATACCTGTTGGTCATTTCTATGCCTCTTTTGGGAAATGTCTATCACACTGTACCCAAGTTTGTCATTAGTTCTCAAAATCAACTCAGTTTGAGGACCATGAATCATGCCATCCTGACATCCTGTAATTTTTTTTATTGTTGTTTTCTCCTAATTAAGAAAAACAGAGCAGGAGTATTATGGCTCATTTGGTGATTAAATCCATAAAATAATTCTTGAAACAATTATTTTAGTAGTAGTCAGAGGAATAAATGAAGCCTGTGACTTAGTATGGATATAATTATCCTACAGCAGTTTCTGTCAAACGTACACAGACACAAACAGATCCTAAGAACTCTGCTGAATTTTCCAATAATGAAAGAGACCAAGATGAAGGGACAGAAAGCTGTTCTGTTTCCATTTTCCTAAAAGAAGCCCCCTATACTCATTTAAACCTTCAGGATTAGAATACCAATCTCATACTTGTACACGGGGTATATATGCTTTTTTTTTTTTTCCAAAAGCTCAATCTCTTGGATTTTGTTAAGGAAAAATGTGAGGAAGGAAATAAAATGGCCATTAAAATACAGAAGAAGGGCAAAGGAAATGATTAATGAGTAGAGCACTTGGAGCATCAAGTATGAGACATAAACTTGGGTCACCAGAACTCACATAAAGCATGTCTATAATCCCAGTGCTCCTAAGGCATGATAGACGGTCAAGACAGAGAATCCCTGGACACTCATGGGCCAGCCAGCCTGGGTGTCAGCAGTGAACAAGACACCCCAGACTCAATATGGAAGACAAGGACCTCTGACCTCCACATGTGCACCATGGTACATATGCCCACACTCATGGTTGGACGTGCACACATACATCATACATATCACACACAAAAATATGGAATAAGGGGCTAGAGATGGCTTAGTCAGTAAAGTGTTTGCCACACAAGTCTGGGGTCCTGAGTTCAATCTCCAGGGCCCAGATAAAAAACCCGAGCACATGACACACAGTAATTAAAAATACCAGACTGGTGGAACTAACCTTCTTGGGTGTTTAACAGACATACTTTGAGGCCTATAATAATTTGGTCAGAGGGACATAAAGGACACTTTTTGCTCCTTGCCCTCCTAAATCAACTAGTTCCAGGGGACTATGAGCATCTCTCAAAATGTCCTATAGTGGTGGTGGGTCACCTGTCCTCTTGATCAAGGAGGCCGAGGAGACCCCACCAGATAGGCTTGAACCAGTGTCCAGTCTATAAAGAGGAGTGTCAACACAGAGGAATCATTTCCTCCATGCTTCCAAGTGAAGCCAACCATGGTCGAGCAGGACCTTTGACTTATCTTCACAGAGGCAGAACTGGTAAAAGAAAGGAGCCAGGGTCTCCTCCCAAGCCCATGTGACCACTGATGAACAGATCTGCAAGAAACCTTAAGAGTAAAAATAAATTGGTTTAGGACCAGCTGTGTGGCCTTAAACACCCAAAAGGAAAGTATAACCAAAGATTTAAGGGGCCAATATAATTTCTTAACAGTCCATATGTATAGCTAAAGACTACATAACAAGCAACAATGCCAGACAGGCGATACCTTCTTTTGAGTTGTTGGTCAGGATGACCAAAGGGATTCCCAGACAGTAACCCAGAAAAGAACTGGGAAAATGAACAGCAGACCCCAATCTTATCCAAAGGAATGTTGACAACTGATTACCACTAGATGAGGAACAGCTGACCCTCCTAAAACAAAGACCTCTAGATAGGCTGACTAGATTCACCAGAAGGGCAAGTAGTGGGGAATGTCTGGGGGTGCAGATAGTAGCAGGGATATCAGAGTATAAGGGCTCTAGTGGGGGGAGGGAGGCTATGGGAAGGTCCTATCTGGGAAATGGGTGTAAAAATAAATAAATAAAATAGAATAAAATAAAAACCCGAGTACAGTCACATGCATCTGTGATCACAGCACTGGAAGGGCAGGGATAGGAACCATCTTTGGGAGATACTGGCCAGCCAGTCTAGACTGATCTGTGAGCTCCAGGCTCTGTGAGAAACCCTGTCTCAAAAAATAAGGTGGAGAATGAGTTTTTCAAAAGACATCCAGCATTGATCTCTGGCCTCCACACACAAATGCACACAGGGGCATCCCCACACAGACGTGTACATGGAGGAACGTGTACATATACATACACCATATAACACAGTAAATCAGTAGGGCATTTTGAAAAACATAAAATAAAAAGTAAAAGATAGCATTTCCTCATGACACCTATAGGGATAGGGAGAGCCAGACATTTTTTGAGTGAGCACAAAAATGTTCCTCATAGCAACGCTGGTGTGGTTTTTGCAAGGATTCATTTCATTGCTTTGTATTTAGGTCTTTTTTAGCAGCTGAGGATATGCCGCCTGATAATCCCTGGGGCTCTTCCAGAGTTCTAACTCAAATTTATGCACTGACTCTGTATAGGCATAGCCAGCAATGTAGCAAAAAGAAGGTAAAATATGACAAGCAATTATTATATCATTGAATGATGAGTATAAATACTGCTTAAGATAAAAGCATGATAGCGGTGAATAGTCTGCCCAGTGCTGTATGTACTTATACCCTAGCCCAGCCATATGAAAGCCCCTATCTTCAGAAGTCAAAGCATAAATTTAAAAGTATAGTTTTCAAAACAGGGTGAGAGGCTGAGGATGTAACTCAATTGGTAGACTGTGTCTCATGCACAAATTCCCAAGCCTGAACCATAACACTGCATAAACTGGGCATGGCGACACTTGCTTGTAAGCCTGGTACGTTGGAGGCGGAGGCAGGAAGGTCAGAAATGAAGGGCATCGTCATCTACACAGCGAATTCTAGACCAGGTGGGGATATGTGAGACTCCGAAAAAAAGATTAATTGTATGCAAGTATAAATAAAAGCTCTGTGCGACTATGATACCTGTACGTGAATTTGTTTCTTTTCTGATTAATCTGTTTGTGTAAGACGGTTCTGCTGTTCACAAATATAAATAAAGCTGTAGAGCACAGATCTGATCAATTCAGCCTAACGTATCTATAATTTTGATGGGGTTTTTTTTCTGTGTACATTAATGGATGGAACAGCCCGTTTTTTTCCCCATGTGGAATTTCCCACAACAGCCCCTTGTTCCTACAGCAGAATAGGCTCTTCCTGAACAAATATGTTTATATACCCAGCAGCTGTGAAGTCAATGAAACCATTCACTGGACAGTACTCAGGTCACCTTCTGTTACCAGGAGAGAGATGCAGCTCCTCCTACTAAGGGAGTCTCTCCATCTGCCCTTTGAATTATATTCCAATATAATCATATTTCTCTGGAACCTTTAGTCACTTCCCATTTAACACTTTCCTCCCTTTTTCTCTGTGGCTTTTCCCTATCAACCCTCGTGCAAGGGTTGTTTGAGAAAACGGGCTCGCTTTCCTCACCCTTCCTTAGTTCCTCTCTAGCCAGTGAAATATCCAGTGACTAGTAAAACAGCCTAGATGCCCTCTGGTTTGTCACCGACCCAATGGAGTTAAATCCAATTGTTGTTAAGGTTTCTGTTTGAGACTAGAATCCATTCAGGAACAAAGCCGAAAACAAACAAGGTAAGAGATCTTGGCTTTGTCCCGGCTCTCTCAAAGGGCCAGAGAAACAGACTCTGTAGCTAAATACCCAGGAACAAGAGCCAACGGCAGGACAGCAGAGCAAATGTCCTTGGCACTTTGGTCACCTTTAATGAAGCCTCAGGCTGGATGATAGGCGCTCTGATGCTTCCATCTTTGATTAAATAAACCTGTCTAGCATTACGCATACCAGAAGACCAGTCCTTCCTGGTGTGGTCGTCTCTTCTCTCTGCTAGGTAACAGAACTAGTCAATCATCCAAATCACAAACTATTCACCACTCCATTCTGACAACGTGAGGTCACCTGTCCCTGCTGAAAGTCACGCGTCCATATTCTCACCAA
The DNA here is from genome assembly GCF_000622305.1 of Nannospalax galili. Taxonomy (NCBI): domain Eukaryota; kingdom Metazoa; phylum Chordata; class Mammalia; order Rodentia; family Spalacidae; genus Nannospalax; species Nannospalax galili. Next base: position 1,795,495 of record NW_008356845.1, read on the forward strand.
TTCCTGTTTCATAATGGTTCATGATGGTTTATGAGGTTTATGATGGTGTTTTCAATATCTGTTCTTATTTCACATGGGCATGTATGTTTATAATTCTTAAATAAGCATTTATCCAGAAAGCTGTGTTATAATTTTTAAGGTGGCGAAAGTCACGTCATCTATTCAAGATGAGAATGCCAGTTTAGTTTGAGGCCTCAATAAGTCAGGAAAGTCTAGTTTGTCCCTTTCCTTTGATAAAATAAGGCTTTTGGTGTTTCCATGTAAGGCGTGCTGTAGCAGTTCAGGCAGTTCAGCTCCAAGGTCTCAGGCAGAGTGGTAGTCACTGATCCTTTCCTGCTTTGTTTCTCTTTCTTTCCTCCACCATCAATATTGTCCAAAAGTTAATGGACCATGCTCATCAAAATTAGTGCTAATGGCCTTATTTCCATAAAAACAACTTACCACTCTGCCAGCTTCTCCTTTTCCGAGCTTGCCTGTAGGAAATGAACTATTAGTTAAAAAATAAAAAGAAACTAGAAAATGTTTGCCTTCCATATATCTGGCTATGGCATGGACATTTTCTGTTTTAGGATTTTTCAGAGAGGGAGAAATTGTTAAATATATGATGCATCTATAAATCTGTTTCCTAAAAACTACTGAAGAATCCTCCCTTAGTTTCATTACAAAATTCAGATGCACATGTATTAAGAGACACACTTCTGTGCTAGAAGAAATAGCAGTTGGAATGAAGGTATCTTTCTAGAAAAAGAGTTCCAGAATGCTAAGGTCCTTTTGAGTCTTCCCTGGGTGAATGGATAAGGTGAGCACCACAATCCAAGATAAAAGAGAGAACTCTACACTGAACAGCTGCAGGGACCTATGGTGCTCAGGAAGCCACTCAAATTCTAGACAGCTAGGACGAATGGAGACTTCACAGTAGCTACCCACAGCACCACATCTTCTGGGAGTACTGAACTGTGCCCAGAGCTATGGCTACTCTGGACCCATAAACATTAAAAAATGGACTTTAATGATTCAGGTTGGTCTATCTGTAAGGAGATCAGTAGCCTACCAGAACAAAATCCAACTCCCATCCAAACTTGGTCATCCAATGAAAAGTTGCTAGATATGTAAAAAACACAATAAAGTATGACTTGTGGCCTGGAGAAATAGCAGTCATAGTATTGTAAAAGGGCACACAGATGGCAAAACTATGAGAAAATGTTAATGAGGCTATTATAGAAATATTAAGGAATTTAGAAGAAAACAAGCATACAACAAGAAGAGAAATCATAGACACTTTTTTTAAAAAAAAGCACAAGATGAACTCAGGTGAAATACAATGTTGTGGTCAAATAAAATCACTGTGTTGGCTTACCAGGGGATTAGATTACCCAGCGAAAAAAAAAGAATCAGTGAACTCAAAGATTGGTCAATAAAATATATACAGAAAGAAAAATAATACTGCAATAAGAATTCAAAGTTCAAGGCTGGAGAGATGGCTCAGTGGGTAAGAGCCCTAACTGCTCTTGTCAAAGACTGGAGTTTGAATCCCAGCACCCACATGGCAGCTAACAACCACCTGTAACTCCAGTTCCAGGGGATCCAATGCTCTCTTCTGTCCTCCGTGAGTGCTACACAACACATGTGAACTTACATACATGCAGGCATAACACTCATACCCATAAAGTCAAAATTCATTATTTTTTAAAAAGAATTAAAAGTTCAGTGTCAAGCCATGTGACTTGCACATGACGCTCTAGGATTTGGAAGGATGCATACAGAGCTATCTTAAGAAATAATGGCTATCAGTTTTTCACATTTGGTAAGTTCTGAAAACTCAACTCCAAGATAAACCAAACAATGAACATTACAATAAATTAGAACTAGTGATAAAAGGAAACCTTAAAAATAGGCCAAATGTATTCACATATGCATATGCTACGGACATTTTTAAAACACCAAGGAAGACAATAAAGTTCATGCAAACACTACACAGCCCAGAAGCTGCTGGAGTAACCTTAGGAAGCACAGAAAGAAATAACCCAGAATCATTAGACACACCCCAAATTTTCTTGAAGATTAAAGCCTGTATAGAATATTTGATAAAATTTGTATCACAGAGTACTACACTCCAATAAACACTGCAGAAGGTATTCAGCCATAAAGAAAATACTATGCAGAACCTTGGATCTTCACAAAAATGTTTTCCCAACATAGTAAAAACTATGGGTAAACTTGAAATACTTTATTTATGCTTTTCATGTTATTTCAATATTTACTAACTGGTTGAAGCAAATACATTGACATATGTTACGGAATTTATAATATGAAAACCATTTTTTTAACTATTTTATTATTTTTATTTTATTCGTGTGAGTGTATTGCCTACATGTGTGTAAGAGCACATGTGTTGTGCAGTGCCCACAGAGGTCAGAAGGGGCTGTTGGATTCTCCTGGCACTGGAGTTACAGATGCTTATTAGCTTCCATGTGGGTGCTGGGAATCAAAACCAGGTCCTCTGTAATAGTGCCTAGTGCTCTTAACTGAGTCATCTCTCCTATCCCAAAATCAATTTTATAGAAATAGTAATGAGTAAAAAAGCAGGCCAGGTGAAGTATACATAAGGAGAAAAAGTGGGGGTGGGAGAATGGAGAGATGGAAGAAATAGAAAATAAGTGGCGAGATGGCAAACATGCTACTAACTATCCAAGCTGGAGATATAATTCGGCATGTACAAAGTCCTGGGTTGTTCCCTAGCCTTACCATGCCCCAAATCAATGGTCATTTAGAGTTTGAACTCTCCTTAGAAGATAGCTATTGTTAGACTAAACAAAGAAGACAGCTGTATTATATATGTAGTCTATTAAAATGTCACATTAAAAATAAGTTACAGGGCCAGGCGTGGTAGCGCACGCCTTTAATCCCAGCACTTGGGAGGCAGAGGCAGGTGGATCTCTGTGAGTTCAAGGCCAGCCTGGTCTATATAGTGAGTTCCAGGACAGCAGGGGCTGCAGGGAGACCCTGTCTCAAAAAGACCAAAAAAAAAAAAAGTTACAAATAAAGATTAAATGGATAAACAAGTATATACTGAGAAATGAGTAATTGTAAGCAATCTGAGAGTGTATCAATATCAGAGATCTCGACTTGAGAATTATTGACATACACAGTTGAAAAGAGAGAGATTTTGTTAATAAGACACAATGATAAGTAGCTTCAAGATGCCCAAAACAGAGCCTGGAATGTAGTTCAGTTCGAAGAGTTCTTGCCTAATTATGCATGAAGCACTGCATTAGATGCCTAGCATCACAAAAACTGAGTGTGTTGACACATACCTGTAATCCCAGCACTCTAGAGCAGGGCCAGGTGGCTCTGGAGTTCAAGGTCATCCTCTGCCGCATAGAGAATTTGAGGCCAGCCTGGGCTACAAGAGACCCTGTTTGAAAGAAAGAAAGAAAGAAAGAAAGAAAGAAAGAAAGAAAGAAAGAAAGAAAGAAAGAAAGAAGAAAGGAAAAAAGAAACTTGAATAACAGTATTTCATTTTACTTTACAAAACTGTCCCAACATGCAAAGTGCACATTCCTTTCAAGTCTTTGAATATTTATCAGGATAGAACATATGGTGAGCCATAGTCAATTTTTATTAAATGCGATGTCTAAGTGCTTAGATACACACAATTATTCTTAGTCCAAAATGGAATTAAATTATAAATTGGCAACAGAAAACTCCTGAAAAATACACAAATGTTAGCTGAGCATGGTAGCACCTGCCTTTAATCCCAGCACTTAGGTGGTAGAGGCAGGCAGATGTCTGTGAGACTGAGGTGAGCCTGGTCTATATATATTTCCAGGACAACTGGGGCTACAGGGAGACCCTGTCTCAAAACAAACGAAAAAAAAAAATAAACACAACAAACAAAAACACACAAATATTCAGTGATTACATGGTAATGAAAAAACCATGAGTCAATGAATAAGAAATACCACAAGGGAAATTGGAGAATATTTTGACCTGAATAGAAATGAAAACCAACACATTATAGTGTTTATATTACAGTTAAAATAGTGATAAGGTGGACTTTTCTAGCATTCAAGAAACAGCTCAACTCAATTAGCTAAACTCCTAGAAGAATAGACTGAAAGAAGCAGAAAATTTCTATTCAAAATTGATAGAAGTGAAGAAATAACAAAGACAGCAGAAACAATTGAAAACAGAAAACAAGCATAAAACTGATGAAAACAAGAGCAATAAAACTGATCAACTTCTAGTGAAGTGACTGAAAGGAAAAGGCAGAGCAGAGAGGGGAAGAAGAAGAAAGAGGAGAAGGAAGAGGAAGAGGAGGAGGAGGAAGAGGAGGAGGGGAGGAGGAGGAAGAGGAGGAGGGGGAGGAGGAAGAGGAAGAGGAGGAAGAGGAGGAGGAGGAAGAGGAGGAGGAGGAAGAGGAAGAGGAGGAGGGGGAGGAGGGGGAGGAGGAAGAGGAGGCGGAGGAAGAGGAGGAAAAGGAGTAGGAAGAGGAGGAAGAGGAGGGGAGGAGGAGGAGAAGGAGGAAGAGGAGGAGGAGGAAGAGGAAGGGGAGGAGGAGGAAGAGGAGGAAAAGGAGTAGGAGGAGGAGGAGGAGGAAAAGGAGTAGGAAGAGGAGGAGGGGGAGGAGGGGGAGGAGGAAGAGAAGGAGGAGGAAGAGGAGGAAGAGGAAGAGGAGGAAGAGGAAGAGGAGGAGGGGGAGGAGGGGGAGGAGGAAGAGGAGGCGGAGGAAGAGGAGGAAAAGGAGTAGGAAGAGGAGGAAGAGGAGGGGAGGAGGAGGAGGAGAAGGAGGAACAGGAGGAGGAGGAAGAGGAAGGGGAGGAGGAGGAAGAGGAGAAGAAGGAGGAAGAGGAAGAGGAGGAAGGGGAAGAAGAGGAGGAGGAGAAGGAAGAGTAGAGTATGTCTTCCCACCTCAATTAACCCAGTCTAGGAAATCTCTCATCTACATGTCCAGGGGATTGTCTCGTAAGTGATTCTTACAAGTTGACCATTACAACCATCTCTAAAAGTCTCTAAAATAGGATGTCTCAAGCTGGACCTGGTGGTATAGGCCTGTAATCCCAGCTCTTAGGAAGCTGAGGCAGGAGACCTGTCATTTCAAAGCCAGCCAGGTATAGAATTAGTTCAAGGCCAGCCATGCAAGTTAGTGAGACCCTACTTTAAAATCAAAAGTATAAGCTTGGTTGGGTTTGATTACTAGTACAGGATAGGGTATGAAGGAAGAGGAGGAGGAGGAGGAAGAGGAGGGAGAGGAGGGAGGAGGGAGGGGAGGAGGAGGAGAAGGAGGAAGAGGAGGAGGAGGAGGAGGAAGAGGAAAGGGAGGAGGAGGAAGAGGAGAAGAAGGAGGATGAAGAGGAGGAGGAGGGGGAGGAGAATAGAAGTGACCAATAGCAGAAATGATGATCTAGAAAAGAGATGACATCTCTCTGATTCACTATGTAGATAACAAAGGAATTAGGGGATGCTGTCAACAATTTTGTTTTGAAAATGGGCAGCTTAAATAAAATAGAAAAGTTCTTTTAAAGCCACAGAGCAGTGGAACCAAACAAAAGAGCACCTCCATATAGTGTTGAATCTAGAACTTCCCCAAATAAAGGCCAATTACTTAAAGAAGGAACAATATTAATCCTCATTAAATCTTTCAGAAGACAAAGGAATGCTTTTTAACTCATATTGTGATACTATCAAAACCTTTATATTAAAACTAAACCAACAAAAGAAAACTGAAGATGAGTTTCCATTATGTAACTCAATGTGAGAATCTTTTAAAGTTTCTTTTAGCAATTTATCCAGGCATGGTGGCACATGCCTTAAATCCCAGCACTCAGGAGGCAGAGGTAGGCAGATCTCTGTGAGCTCCAGACCAGCCAGGGCTTAATTGTGAGCTCCTTTTAAAAATATACATATTTAATTATTCAAATCCTGCAATACACAGAAAAGATAAACCATCAGGACAAAGTGGGGTATTTGTTTCAGTTATATAAGTTTAGTTAACATTTGAAATTCAGTTAGTTTTCTCCTCTATCAGATTCGGAGTACCAGGTCTTATGTTGAGGTCCTTGACCCTTTTGAAGTTGAGTTTTGTGCATGGTGATACATAGGGATCTACTGTCATTCTTCCCCATATAGCTACACAATCTGACCACTATAATTTGTTGAAAATACTATCATTTTTCCAATGTGTATTTTTTGTGCCCCTTTGTTAAAAATTTAGGTGGCTGTGTGTAAACTTAGATCTGGGTCCTCAATTCTATTCCATGTTTTATGCTAGTACCATGCTGTTTTTATTACTATAGCTCTGTAGTATAATTTGACATTGGGGATGGTGATGCCTATAGCTCTTCTTTTGTTGTTCAGGATTGTTTTGGATTTCTTGAGATTTTTGTGTTTCCACATGACATTTGGGATTTTCTTCAATTTCTGCGAAGAATTTTATTGGAATTTTAATGTGGGTTGTGTTGAATCAGTAGGTTGATTTTGGTGGGATGACTGTTTTCACAATATTGATCCTATTGATCCATGATCCTGGGAGATATTTCTCTCCTCTGGTATCTTCTTCAATTTCCTTCTTAAAGCTTTTATTATACAACTCCTTCACTTCCTTGATTAATTTTTCAAAGATATTTTATGTTTTTGAGGCTATCAAGAATGGTTGTTGGTGGTGATTTTTGTGTGTTAATTTTGTATCTTATTTTCTTGCTGAATGCGGGGTATTAGGGTGGGGAAGTTGTGGCTTCAGAGTGACCTTATTTCAAAAAAAATTAAACTTAGGAACAAATCAAGAATCCATATTTTTATTTCTTTTCAACAGTATAATTTATTTTCAACTGTATATAAAATGTCCCAGCAAGTGCAGTAGGACATGAAAAAGAAATGCAGATAGCAAAGGAAAGGAAAATCTAAATTTGTAGAAGATACAGTTTGTGTACAGTAACATAAGGGGCAAAAAAAAACAAAAGCGAATCTGTTAGTTTATAAAAATGTGCCATATTGTAAGACAGCAACCAGTTCCTTTCTGTAGAGAATGATTGGGACCCAGGGCCCAGATGTGTGTTCATTCCTGCAAGGTGTCACTGCTTCTAAGATGTTTCAGTAGAAAGAGTGAGGAAAATGTATTTTAAAAATCGGAAGATCATGTTAATAATCCTAACTCAGTAGCAACGTTGCAATTTTTATTTTACATTTCTTTTTTCTCACACTGAAAATATTAGATTTTAATGTTACATTTACTTATTTTACATATTGGCATCGTTCCTTTAGCTATCTCACTATGGATGCATGGTCAGAGTATTGTCTTAAGTTTACTTGAATGAATTATTCTGTATGGTGATATTGTTAATTTAATATGCAGTAGATTTATGGTTCTGTTTAATCTCATAGTTTATAAAATTTAATTTTTGCAACATAGAGAGCCATAGTTCAAAATTTAAAAGTATTTAAAAAGTTGCAACATGAGAAATTTGCTTCTATTTATTCTAATTCTTTCTACTCATTTCTTTTGACTTATTATAAGTAACCATTATATTGCCTGGTTTCTCCTTGCAATGTCATTTTTTATAAAAGTCAACAAAAATGTTTGTGTGTGTGTGTGTGTGTGTGTGTCTGTGTGTGTGTGTTGGACAGCTTTAGTTGTCAGCTTCACACACCTGAGTAGAGGAAACCTCAATTGAGGAATTCCATTGGATTGGCCTGTGGCCATGTCTGAGGGGCGTTTTCTTGATTATTGAGTGATGTGGGAGGGCCCAGCCCACTATGGGTGGTGCCACCCCTGGGCAGGTGGGCCTGTATTGTATAAGAAAGCAGGTTGAGCACAGGCCAGGGGAGCAAGCCAGTGAGCAATGTTCTTCCATGGCCTGTGCTTCAGCTCCTGCCTCCTGGTTCCTGTCCTGAGTTCCAGTCTTGACTTCCCTTGATGATGAACTGTGCTGTAAGCTAAATAAACCCTCTCCTCCCCAAGTTGATCTTTGTCAGTGTTTGTATCACAGCAATTGAAAACAGACTAGAATAGAAATTGATACCAGGAGTGGGGTATTGCTATGATGTATCTGACAGTATGTGTTTAGGAGCATTGTGGGTGTTTTGGGAGCTTTGGACTGGAAAAGTACCTGGAGCTCAGTGAACTGTTTTGTAGGAACTTGAAAGATAATGCTGAAAGAGATGTAGATGATGGAGGTCTGGTTTGTGTTGAATTAAGAATTTTTGGAAGTGAAACATTTTGTGCTTTACTGGGACAACTGATGCTTGTCAGCTGAGGCTGAAAATCAGCTGTGAATAGCAAGAGACCAGCATCATCAGGTGAAATCTTGTGGAAAGTATTACCTCAGGATCAGCACACAGAAGCTATGGTCTTGAGGGGACCTGAGGCTCCATCTCAAGCTAGAATCAAGTCTTGGTAATGCATAAGAGTCTCCTACATGATAGTGGTTTTAAGGCATGAAGAGGTCCTGGAGAGCATCTGAAGCTTGACACTGTGAGAAGTCATTGGTGAAGGTGCAACCACAGTTGTGGTGAAGACTCCACAGGATTGAAGGCGTCATGGAGAGAACCTGAGGCTTTGCACCCAGAGACCAGAAGAGCCCATTGGGGAAGGTGCAGACTCAGGTTCAGTAGTGACCCCATCATATTAGAGATGCCAGGACCATGGGACAACTACCAAGAACAGGGGCAGGTATGGAATGGAGTCAGCCTGAGCCTATAGGACAAGCTGTATGTGCAGTGAACAGCAGAGCCAGAGAAGTGAAGCTTCCCTGGCCCTTTGGAGCCCAGACAATCATGAGTGAATCCCATACGTGCAGCCTTGAGTTCCTTTGTTGGACTGAGGTTTTGGTTAAGTGTGCCTTTATTTTTGAAATAAGGCAGTACTTAAAGTATTTTGTATTTTGCAGGAGCCCACAATTAAGAGACTTTTAAGAGAGATTTTGAACATTAAAAATGTTTGAATTCTTCACAGACCATAGGACTTTTAGAATGTTTATATACCACAGATTTTATTTCCTTTTTTATTTTCTCATACACACACTAAGGAACACATTGCTTTTTTAATTCTTCATTTAACACATATGGTGCAACTTACTCCACATTACTTCATAGAGATCGTCTTTACTATTTTCTTACAGGTGCTCAGCCTTCCACTTTATAAATGTGCAGTGCCCTCCAGGGAGTTCTTAGGCTCTGCTTACCACCCGTTATCAGTCTCCTTAAAAGCATAAAGATCAGGAGCCCTGAAGGCAGCATCAGTGGCTCTCAGTAGCCGTCATCCACGCAGCAGTGGGGTCCATACCGATGACAACCGACAAGGCAGCTCAGGAGCCCTTTTCCCTGGGTGACACACCTCAAGAGCAAGTCAAAGAGATCCACATCAGACAGGAAGGAGGTAGAGATGGGCAGGGCAGAGAGGCCCATGGCCCCCCAAGAAGTACAAATCCATAGGCATGATTTTAATGGTCCCCTTGAGGAATAGGCCCAATTTAAAAAGTCATTATCTTAGGTGAAAGGATTTATGTTACTACCACCTTAGCATAAATGCATTTTATAAGCTGGGGTCATTTTTATTATAAGCAACACTACTGGGCTCTAATTAACATTCTAAATTTATTTAGTTGTCAGGAGTACAGTGTGAGACAGTTAAAATCTTCACGTAGAAGGAAAACAATTTGGTTTACACAGCCCCCAAAATACATATATCATAGTTTATTCAACCAGTCCCCATACTGCTGGACACGGGTTATTTCCAGTCTTTCATTACAGCTAACAGTGATATATTGTGTAACTGTGAACATGTGCTGTTTCATACTTCAAATAATGAGTCTTCACAATGGATTTCTGGAGGTGGCCACACCAGAAGATCTGTGCAAAGGGTCCATGCATTCGACCTGTTATTACATATTGCCACACGGAACAGTTTTACCATCTCTCCTATGATATGTGTAAAGTGATTCCCTACCCACAACTTTTTTAACAGGGTGTGTTGCCAAGATCTTTTTCCACCAATCTGATCTTTAAAAATGGTGTCCCAGTGAGCTCCCATGAGTATTTATTTTATATATGAGCTTAGGCTTTCTTTCATTTTTAAATTACATTTGATATTTTTATTTTATTGTTGGGGAGCAAAGGGATTGTCAAGGCGTACATGTGGAGTCAGAGAACAACTGGAAAGGGTTGGTTTTCTTTCTACTATGTAGGACCCAGGGACTGGACTCAGGTCACAAGGCTTGAGGGCAAGCGACTTTACCCACTGAGCCATCTCACTAGCCCAGGACTCCACTTCTTATGCTAAAACGCAATTACCACCATGCAGGTGGTAATCCACCCATCAATTAATAAGCAGTCTTTCTCTGGTGTTAACCGTGGACTTTGATCAATCAAAAAACACTTTTCAAAATATTATCAAACCAATCAGAAATATATATATTTCTTTTCTAGAACTCCTCTCTTCTCTCTCTCTCTCTCTCTCTCTCTCTCTATATATATA
>NW_008356845.1:1806037-1817340 GCF_000622305.1 Nannospalax galili
ATTCTCTAATATCTGGAAATTAACCTCTGTGCTACAAATAACAATTATTTTCTCACAATTTGTCATTTGTGATTGATTATGCTCATAGATGTAGGTTTTGTTTTGTGGTGTGGAATATGTATAATTTAAGCATGATTTGCAAGACATCTCTTACAAAGGGCTTCACTCAAATTTCCTGGTTATATGATTTAAGTTTTGAATTTCTGTCTAGAACATGTCAAGACTATATTCTGGGATGGAGATTTAAGGTTTTAGCAAATTTTGACTTTTTTGTAGATGGTTGTACATGTCCTTACCACTGTTACAGAATATTCTTTTCATTTATATTCTATACTAATTTTCCAATTTTCTCTGTAAATAATATCAATATTTTTCTAGGCTTACCTGTGAATGACAAATAAGAATGGAATTTTGGCTCACAATAAGTAGAACTGTTTCCAATTCATTTACCAAAATTAATCCACGTAAATAAATTTTAACAATGAAATTCCATGGAATCCTTTATTTAAAATGATTTTTACTCCTAGTTTTGCTAATTCACAGTTGAAATAATCAGCCCCATTTTGTTCTCTGTTCTGATCAGTATCAGGAGAGGGCAAACTCATGGTTTCATGCAGAACCGCAACAACCATATCCCATGTCAGCGTCTACCCTGCCTCTCTCCCCTCCCTCTCTCCCCCCTCTTTCCCCCTCCCCTTCCCTCTCCCTCTCTCTCTCCCTTTCTCTCTCCCTCTTTCTCTCTCTGTGTATACATGCAATGCTTGAGTGTATGTCTGTTCATATGTGTGAGTGTGCAGGTCAGAGGACAACACTGAGTGTCAATCTTCACCTCCCTCCTGGTTTAAACAGGGCCCTTTTGTTGTTCACTACTATGAACACCAGGCTAAGGACCCACAAGCCTCCAGGGATTCTCCCATCCTTCCTTAGGAACATTGAAAGTACAGATGTGTACTATCACATCCAGCTTTATGGATTCAAAATTCAAATACAGGAGATTCAAATTCAAGTCCTTTGTCACATTTGCACAGCAGGTGTTTTACCGCTGAGCCATCTTTTTACCACCCAAACTTCTCTCTCATGGTGTGCTTCAAAAGAGACTATCATCCCTGTCCTGTCTTGAAGTCTCCATGCAGGTGGTAATCCACCCATCGATTAACAAGCAATCTTTCTTTGGTGTTAACCATGGACTTCGATCAATCAAAAAATACTTTTCAAAATATTATCAAGCCAATCAGTGATGAGACTAAGGACTGTTGGCAAAATCCATTTACTAAAGTGAAGTAGGGGTTTCTAACATGCGGTGTCACAATTGTACCGTCTACCAATCTGGCATTTGGGGTGCAGCCTTTTTTCCTGAAAATCAGGGAATTAAAGAAACGTGTCTTTTTCATCCTGTTTCACAGTCCTATCAAAATAATAGCTTGAGAATTCCCCCTGTGCCTGACATCCATTCTGCTTCAACAGGGTGACTTATAGTGAGGAAGCTGTTGGAAATGAATAGCTCTTAATAATGTATTTTATGTGCTTCATTAAAAATGAGGCATGCAGAGCCAAAAATATGCAGGGAATATACTATTAAGAGAAACAGACTGGTGTTGAATCGATTTTACCTGCCTGTCAAAACTCAGAAACACTGCCTTGGGACCCACAGAATTCTGATGACTTCTGGCTGTGCTGATTGCAAGTAAATGAACAGCCAGATGTAAACTACAAGTTATACACCAAGACACAGCTTGGTAATGGAAGAAATTGTGTACGTTTGTTTCACAAGTAGAAACAACTCTTAGGGATTCGCTTCCTTTTCAAGATTTTTTTAAGTGCTTTTTCTGTTTGGACTGGGGAAGCAACTCAGTTGGCAGAGTGCTTGTACAGCAAGCACAAGGCCCTGGGTTTGATCACCGCTACCATAAAGACTGAGCATGGTGGGGGATGTCTGTAAACATAGTACTCGGGAGGTAGAGGCAGAATGGAGAATCCAGAGTTCTGGATCATCCTTAGATATATAATGAGTTTGAAGCCAGCCTGGGCTATATTGGACCTGGTCTTTTTTTAAAAAAAAAAGAATTTTTAAATGTTGGAAAAAGGCCTTGATATGTTTCAAGAGTGACATGAACTCTTCATCTGAGTGGTCCAACACAAGCTGAGTTCTAACGCATATCTTTAAGGAGTTTGAATTTTATTTTTTTCTTATTTTAGGTCTGCATATTACACATGGTGACTGTCCTACTTTAATTTTGTTTTGTTTCTGGTCCTGTAATAAAATAGCCTGTCAAAAGCACTTTAAAGGAGAAAGGGGTGTGTGGCTTATAATTCCCGGAACTCAAGGGGGGCACTTATTGCTGCTGGTTCTATGCACAGTCCAGAGGAGTGAGAGAATGAATGATGGAATCTTACTACTCAGCTCATTTTCTGCAGTTTTGCACAGTCCAAGACCCAAGCCCGGGGTCTTCCCACATCAATGAACATAATCAATACAATTTCCTGTTGACATGCCCACCTGATCTAGACAATCCGTCACTGAACCTCTCTTTGCAGATGACTCTAGATCATGCCAATCTGACAATTAAAATCAACCACCACAATGACATACTGTTAGGAGCACTGAGCCCCTCAGTACCTTTTGCCATCAGTCAGTGACCACAAGAATATTCAGGGCACTCAGGAAACTGGACTAGCAGAGCTGCCTACATGGTTCAATGTTAAATATTTGTTCCTTCAGAATAGCCTCTCTTCTGCCTCCCTCTGTCCTAGGAGCCTAGTCTGAAAGAAGTTCTTCAGTGGGTTTGGCCAGGAGTGAATAACGCCACAGGTGAAAGGCAGGACATAAGGAGTCTTTGGGACTTCATTTCCCTGCACTGCATAATCCCTGGGTACACTGCTGTTCCATACCCAGCTAAGGTCACTAATCCACACAGAAGTTTCTCTCCACATAGACCTCTCTATCTCTAGGTCCTGTCATCTGTCTTCTCTCTCATACCTTGAGACTCAGTGGTCCCTTCACTTATCTCCTGTTACCTAACTCTAGTGGGCTACATTGTCTATTGGGGTTTCCCAATATTTGCCCACACCTATTTTTAAACAACCCATTATTAAAGCTTGACTATACCATCCATTACTTCCTACAACCCCAACTGCCACACTGTCTGAAAAATTACAGACTATCCACAAGGTAGCAAAGGCAAGGGAGAATGGGAACACAGCAGATGCCCCTGTGACTCTCTCAAGTGGAACAAGCCCTCCTGGAAGATAAGGCATGAACTGCATCTCCAGGATGGGGCTGACCAGGGACTAGGGGAGGGTTCACAGAACACAGCAGTGGTTTAGGAATAGGAGATTCCTTCCTTTGGGCTGGCAAGATGGCTTAGCAGGTTGAGGCACTTGCCACCAGGACTTAAGACTTGCATCATCTTACCACTGGAACTTACATGAGAACTAACTCCCACAAACTCTCCTCTGACTTCCACATGTGTGCCATGGTGTATATACACACACACACATGCACACACACACACACACACACACACACACAAATAAAAGAAATGTAAAAAACAGATGGTGGCTTTTCCTTAGGGTAATTCTAGTGAATGACATTTACACTCTTAGAAATATTTCAGATACCTCTAGAAGGCAGGTCTGCAGTGATAGTGCTCCTTTGATGCAAATCAGCCTACAAACTCATACACACAAATGTAATGAGCACTGATGAATTATTAACATGGAGAGTAAGACGCTTTCTTTTGGCTTGACAGAAGTCCTACAAAATAAGCATGGATACATGTTCACTGCTTTTCTAAACTTTCAAATCTATTTATTTTAAATTGTGAATTGAATATTTTGCAGTTCATGTGAAAGGAAAACCAAGCCACTGTAAGGTTTTTTTTTGTTTGTTTGTTTGTTTGTTTTGAGAGATTGAGTTGATTCACACTGACAGACTTGAGCAGAGTCTCCTCCCAAAGACCCGAGGCCTGTTTCAGTGCCTTCAGGTTTTAGAAGTCCCTCTGCATTAATTAATTTAACTGCTAGAGCATTGGTGGGTTTAAGTTACAGACTAAGTGATTATCCTAAGACACCAAGGGGAAATTCCTTCTGCAGCAGGTTTGCAGAGGCAGATATTTAGGGCAGAAGCTGGGTTCTTTATTTTATTTTATTTTATTTATTTTGCAAGTTATGTATTTTAATTTTTTTAAATTTAATAACCACATGATTAGAAGAAGCATTTCATTACCTCTTTAACATATTCAGTGACACATTCCAGAGCAAGGATATATCTCTTTCAAAGGTGTCTGTAAATTTTGAGAGTCACAGTTGAATTAATACAGTCGTACAATATTGAACTCAGTATAAACCCTGTAAGACAAAATTGAATGAGTTTTCACCCTTTCAAGAAGATCTCCATTTCATTTTAAGATATGCTGTTCCCTACATTTTTAATACTATTAACGCTTACATGTTTGCACATGTGTCTATAATCTCTATGTATCTGATTATTACTAGTCACAGTCAATTACATGCCGATCCTTAGTACCTGAGTATGGATATAGTCATCAGGTAGATTTCACTGGTAATGTTTTTCACATCTACTAATTATTGTTTTTTAATCATTATTTTTTTTTAATTTTTTTCATACAGAAAAATTCATTCCAAAGCAATTGACATTGAGACGTTTTCACATGCATTTCTAATCTCTATATACATGACTATCACTGGTCACAGTCGCCCACCTTCTGAGCTCCTCGGCATCTGAGCATGATTACAAACTCATCAGATAGACAGCCTTCCTCTCCCACTAGAGGCTCCATACTCAGCCATCCCTGTCACTGTCCACTGTGTTGTCAGAACCCTCATCCATTCCCCCCTGTCTGCCCTTCTGGTAAATCTAGTCAGCCAGAGGTCCCTGTTCCAGGAGGGTCAGCTGTTCCTCATCTACGGCAATCCATTGTCAGTATTCCTTTGGATAGAACTGGGGTCTGCTGTTCATTTTTCCAGTAGTATGTTGGGTTACTGTCTGGAAGAGCCTTTATCTATCCTGGCCAACAACTCGACTGAAGGTATCGCCTGTCTGGCTTTGCACTAGAGCCCTTATACTCTGATATCCCTGCTACTGTTTGCTGTGTTGTCAGCACCCCCAGCCATTCCCCACTACTTGCCCTTCTGGTGAATCTAGTCAGCCTATCTAGAGGTCTTTGTTTCAGGAGGGTCAGCTGTTCCTCATCTAGCAGCAATCGGTTGTCAATATTCCTTTAGATAAGATTGGGGTCTGCTGTTCATTTTCCCTGTTCTATGCTGGGTTACTATCTTGGACTCCCAGATAGTAAGTTTCTTTTTCAGGTGAACCATTTCCAACTTATTTTGATGAACTTCCCACATGAACAACTCTAGTGATTCCAAGTCACTGTGGCAAGACAGAGTAGCCTATTTCATTCAGAAAAATGGACAGAATCATACAGCGTGGATGGCCACTGCCAACAAGCCTCTCGGGGCATCTAGACTATGTCCATTACTTAGCCAAGAAATTTCCAGGAGGGCTCTTCTGGTATGATCACTTCTCTAAGGATTTTGTTCTAGAAACTTGTTCAATATTCACTCTGGAGATAGTCCTGAATTTTGACCTTGATACTAGCTGGATAACTAGTAACTAAGTAATCTGCCTGGTTCCTGTTGATACAGTAACAGCATCTACATCATAGGTTTGTTCTAAAGGTTGCATGAGAATTCATGTAGAAATTCCTCAGTAACAAAAGAATTGTCTGCACTTCCCTGTATTTAACTATGTAATCCATTTCTACCAGACTTAGTAACAAGTGTCGTTCCATGAGACTGAGTCTCACAGAGACCTGTGTTAACTGAAGTGTGTATGCGAGAGTTTAATGTTTTTATAGCTGTGAATTACATGGAATCAAGAAATTCCGTGGCATTTTTCCAAAGGTATGTGAACAGTGAATGTGTTTCCTACTCCTCGTTTTTTGTTTTTTGTTTTTATTTCTACACAAGAAATCTCTAACATCAACTGTGCAAATTGTGGCGACTGGGTATTGCCCTAGATGCTGTGGATCTAAACAATAATTTGATAGATTTCTTCTCCAAACACATGTAGAGAAAAGACAAAAGCTTAAAAATAAAGATAATTTGCATACATTGAAAGCTCATCCTGTGTCCAGCACTGTGCTAATTACAAGGATGCTTTTTATTTAATCCATATAAAAAGCTCACGAATCAAGTAATGATATTATCTTGATTTTTATAATTGCATGACCTAAGGCTCCAAATGGTTCTGCCACTTCCCCAATTCAGAGGACCATAAGAGAGGGTAACAGTGCCCCCTATTGGTAACAGTTCTGGCACGTAGTGACGTGTCATAATGCAGCTGCCCTGAGTGTGATTTCTTCTCACTAGCAAACATTTGCTATTGGTCTATAAACAAAAATAAGAAATGGCACTAAGAGTAAACATTAGAAATTTCACTGGCATTTGGTAGGGTGATTTTATACCTGTCAAATCTCATAGAAAAACTAATCGTGGATTGCATTTTGCATGCAATTTTTGAGTTTATTATTAGGTCTCAGTCTTACCTCACCATAAGGCAGAGGTCTGCCCTGGGGCCATGAGAGGGGCCTTACATAATCCCTATTAGGGGGCTGGGGTGATTTGGGGAAGCTCACCACCATGTGGAGGCTGGATCCAGGCACTCTCGGGCGGCCTGCTGAGTACTCAGCCCCTACACTAGACTGAGGCCAGAACAGGCACTCTCAGGCTGTCTTATGGTAGTCAACAAAAGTCCGGTTACACAGCTGGTTAGAAGTTGAAAATTAAAAACACAATCCTTCACAACGAATGATGTGAAAGTGACTCTTGTAAGGCAGAGGATTAGCGAAATGGCTCGGTGTCTGGCTAAAGCAGGAGTTATGATGACAATGTGAACAGCTAATGGTCACTTAGCACTTGCTACTGAACAGTTATAAAAATCATTCATAGCTTCACAGCTCTAGAGCATCACAAAGCAGATGTCTACTGTACTTGTTCTATCTGATTATGTTGGGACTATTACCAAAAGATCCACTTATGCCAACAACCCCCCCACCACCACCCAGTGTTAAGGTCTGCTGGAATCTGGATTCGTTGCTTTCTTTCCTGGCCTGATATGGGAAGGGAGAGAATCATCATATGTGCATCATATGTCACCCAAGAAAAGTGGGTTACCATGTTACTGCACATCTATGCTTCTGTATTTTAGATAGTACTCTTCCTGCCGGGAGGCTCCAGGACAGAACCTCTCTTCCTTCATTGGCTTTCTGACAGCTGCTGCTTGCTGTTCCTGGGATGAATGAAAGTATTTTGCTGCGTGAGTGAGTGCTGATTGAACTGATTCCATCATTTAAGTACTTCCTGGATGTCAGTGTGTTTATTTTACAAAATGAGATTGAACTGGTATGAACTTTATAGAGGGTTGGGACTGGTTTGCTGAAAATACATTATTCTAAAAGCATAATGATGGTAAGACATTATTTTGATTAAATAGCTGATAAGTCCTGTGCTGCAAAGAAAGAGGACATAAATCTACTACAGCAACCTTTCACACTGAGTAGAACAGAACACAGGCTTGTGAAAAAAATTACTGATGGTTTGATCCTGTCTTTATGGAGTCTTATTAGATCTCTAATAGTGTAAACATATACTGTGGAAGTAGGAAACACTGGATAATATATCCATGTTGCCCATATGTTGAATATATCTGAGACAATTCTGGAGAAAAGCTGCTCTTTAATAGAGGGGGAATCATGAAGTCTAAGAAAGGTACATGTTACCTGCATTGATCAGAAGTATAAACGTATGTTACATTAAACACAGACACAAATGTGACATATACCATGTGTTCAGCTCTCCACCAATAGTTCTACATACTACAAACAGTGTATCCCTAATGTGTTAAGCATCTGTATCACATCTCCACTGCAAGGTTTCTGTCTGAATAGCTGTCATTGATAATTGTATGAGCAGTCCCTGCTAGGGGAAGTATTTCTGCCACACACTTTTTCATTGGCTGCGGTTTTGTTTTTCTACTTATTTTTCTCTTCAGATTTGAAGTCTTTGCTTTTCTCACCTTATTTTAATCTCAATGATCTTTTTTTATGTAGGTTGAAATATGGAGCATGCCTGTGCAGGCCATAGTTTGATGAATTTCCAAACAAACATGCCAGGTTGATGAAACTTCATCAGTTTTCCCCTAAATACATTGTGACTATATAAACACTGACTTCTTAAGAATGGGGCCATAATAATGGATGCTTCTCACCATGTGGTGTGTGTGACGAAAGTAGCCATTACTGTATTTTAATTCCTACTTTCAAAACATTCACAAGTTAGTGCTGATGTTTCAGCATAAAGTAAATCCTGAATAAGCCAGATAAAATCAGAATTGTGTGTGTGTGTGTGTGTGTGTGTGTGTGTGTGTGCCAATATATGTGCACATAGAGGCTGGAAGACAACCATGGGTTTTATTCCTCAGGAACCATTTATCTTGTTTTTTGAGACAGAGTGTCTCACACTCACCAGGAACTCACTAAATAGGCTGAGGTGGCCAGCCAGCAGGCTTCAGTCAGCCACCCATTTCCACTTTCCCAGCACTGGGATTATAGGTATGTGCCACCACACCTGGCTTTTATGTGGGTACTGGAGATCAAACTTGTGTCCCCGTGCTTGAGTGACAAGCGTTTTACCAACTGATCTATCTCCCCAGCTGCAAAATCATATTTTTAAAGCACTGTTTTATATAATTGGTCTTTCAGTTGATCCTAATTTTTTTTTGGGGGGGTCTTTTGAGACAGGGTCTCCCTGTAGCCCCAGCTGGCCTGGAGCTCACTATGTAGACCAGGTTGGCCTTGAATTCACAGAGATCTGCCTGGCTTTGCCTGGTGTGCACCACTATGCCCTGCGTTGCTCCTTAAGTAATGAAATGCCTTTTTGCCTTCAGCTTGACTATTATCTGGCCTCAGTTAATGAACCTGGTTTCCCACCTAGACTAGAAATCAACTTTTCCTCTTGTTTTACTCCTAGAGCACACCAACTGAGCTCACCTGTTCAAAGAACGAATATGACCATTGAAATAGCTGATATTAAAATTTATGTGTAAAAATTAATTACTAGCTTATACTACTCTGCAAAATACACAGTTACTAAAAAAGAAATTATGAAATAACTCTGAGAGAACTTTTTCACTTAAATATATTTTTGTGTCTGAGCTAAATTGAGCTATGACTGCAGCTCACAAATTCCCAATACTTGGGAGCTTAAAGAGATATTTGATTTACTTTTCATGTACACCATGAGCACCAAGATGAACCACCCAGCTTCTTCCCTCAGAATGCTGAGAGTCTTGCAGGAAAAACTCAGAAATGGCAAAGCTCTAAGCCACTGTGGAATGTCAGGCAAGGTAAAGCAATGTCTGGTACATTCCCAAGCCAGGAGTGTCTGCCAGGATTTGCTGGAGGAAACATCTCCACTGCTAGGGAGATTGAGAAAGGGAATCAGAGAATGTAGCCTGTGTACAGTCATAGCTACAGATGGCTGGTGCATTTTCCTACGTCTGTCCAACTAGAATAAAGACAAGAGGGAGTAATGACCAAGAGAATGATAGGACAGTAGTGACCCCTGCGAGAATGCAGACTCCCAAGTGGATGTCTGAAACCAGGGATAGTGCCTTCTTTATACATGACAATAGTTCTTTGGGCCCTCATGAAGTAATGTAAGCACTGCCAGCCTGTGTTAGGAGACCTGATAACTGAAACTGGTACTGATGAATTCACTGCAGGTAGATTCACAGAGTATTGATATGCTGGGCAAAGAGGATACACAACCTGGGGTGAATGGTGCAGGAGAGAGCAAAACTGAAATCAGGAGAAGCTGAGCTATGGATGGTGGGGACCACTAGGTCCGACAGTCCTTTGTGATTTTCCTCCCTCGTGAGGCACTGCTGGAGCACAATGCATTTTTCTTACGCCTCCTGTACACACCAGTCACAGCTCCTAGTGGTCAGACCCTCAGGTCACAACTTAGTGCAGACTAAACCAGTGTGTTCCAGGCTCTCTGCAGACGCTAGTCACCTGCAGCTCCATAGTACTTCATTAAAACTATATGCGTGCGTATGATGTATGTGTGTAGGCCTGTGTGTGTAGGATATCTGTGTGAATCCAAGTGTGTGAATGTGGGTGCGCATGTGCCAAGGTATGCATATGGCGGTCAGAGGGCAGTGTCACATGTTGGCCCTTGCAGTCCACTTTCTTTGAGGCAGTCTCTTTTCTGTTGTTCACTGCTGTATACACCGACTTAGCTGGTCCAAGAACCTCTGGGGACGCGCCTAGCTCTTCCTCCCACCTTGCCATAGGAGTGTTGGAATTACAGACATGTATTACCACACATAGCTTCAAATTGTTTGGGGCTTTTGAACTCAGGCCCTCATGCTCACGTGGCAACTTCTTTACCCACAAAACCATCCCCTCCAGCCCATAGTAAGTCCTATTTGATAAATTCAGGTTCAGATTTGTGATGGTCTAATGCCTTCATGTCTTCTGCCACCCACAAACTCCTTATGGTAAAGCCTTGGCTGGTACCAAAGGATGGTCACCTTTGTAATTATTATTTTTTATTTATTTTTTAGAAGAAGCATTTCATCACAGCTTTAACATAATAACAATTTCCAGAGCAAAGATACATCTCTTTCAAGAGTGGCTATAAAATTTTTAGGTTCACAGTTGAGTTAATACAGTTATACAATATTGAACTCAGTATAAACCCTGTAAGACATAAAATTGAATGAGTTTTTAACCTTTAAAAAAAAATCTCCATTTCATTTTAAAATATACTGTTTCTTACAGAAAGATCCTTTTTTTTTTTTTTTTTGCTAGTAACACTTAGATGTTGTCACATGTGTCTCTGATCTGTATGTATCTGATTAATACTAGCCATGGTCAGTTGCACTCGGATCCTTGGCACTTGTGTATATCTATAAAGTCATCGGGTAGACTTCAATGGTAATGTTTATCACCTCTACTGATTAACATGAAGTATATTTTTATGGTTCCTCCTCAAATATAACTCATTTTTTAATTTGTTGATTTTTTTGTGTGTATATCACACAGAACATCCCAAACCATCTTATTCACCTATATACCCACTTCTCAGATGGCACCTTCCCATAGCCGCCCCCCCACTACAGACCTTATACTCTGTCATCCCTGCTACTGTCCGCTGTGTTGTTGGCACCCCAGCCGTTCTCCACTACTTGTCCATCTGGTGAATCTAGTCAGCCT
>NW_008356845.1:1817365-1846783 GCF_000622305.1 Nannospalax galili
ATAAGATTGGGGTCTGCTGTTCATTTTCCCAGTTCTATGCTGGGTTACTATCTGGGAGTTCCTTTGGCCACCCTGACCAACAACTCAAAAGAATGTATCTTCTATCTGGGATTGTTTCTTGTTATGTAGGCTTTAGCTATACATATGGACTCTTAAAAAATTGTATTGGCCCCTTTAATCTTTGGTTATACTTTCCTTTTGGGTGTTAAGGCCATACCGTTGGCTCAGATAAACCAATTTATTTTTACTCTTAAGGTCGTTTAAGGATCTGTTCTTCAGGGGTCACATGGGCTTGGGAGGAGCCTCTGGATCCCTTCTTTTACCAGTTCTGTCTATGTGAAGGTAAGTCAAAGGTCCTACTCAACCATGGCTGGCTTTTCTTGGAAGCATGGAGGAAATGTTTCCTCTGTGTTGACCCTCCTCTTTGTAGACTGGACACTGGTTCAAGTCTATCTCGTGGGGTCTCCATGGCCTCCTTGATCAAGAGGACTGGTGACTCTCCACAGTTACAGGAAATTTTGAGAGATAATTCACCTAGGAGGGCAAGGAGCAAAAACTGTCCTTTATGTCCTTCTGACCAAATTAGTTATAGGCCTCAAAATATGTCTGTTAAACATCCAAGAAGGTTAGTTGCACCAGTCTGGTACTTTTAATCACCATGTGCCATGTAGATGAATCTTGGGCGAAGACCAGTTTTTCTCAGATAAACCTTGCCTAGACATGTATTTCTTGATCTGGTATGTATAATTTGTCAGTAGGTTGTAGGAGTAATATGGTTTCCTCTGGTTTTTAAAACTAGCTAGGCATTTTTTATCTCTCACATTTGTCTCACCCCTCCATCACGGTTTTCCCACTTAAGGTGCCCCCATTTCCCCCCCGTTCTCCCTTATTAATATCCTTCTCCTATTGTCCTACCTCTCTTGAGCTCCTTCTTTCCCTTTATCCCCTAGGTTCCTTGTATAAAACCCACTGGAAACTTAGAAAAAAGTTATCATATATATTTGGTTAAATATAAAGACAGAAATTTATTCTGGATCAATAACAATACTAGGAAAATATATTGAGATTAAAAATTATCGAGTGCTTTTTGTTTAATGCCTTATAGCGGTGCATGTTTTCTTCCATTTTTTTTCTTTTTGTTTGCTTTTGGTTTTGTTTTTGAGATAGGGTCTTATGTAGCCAAATCTGGCCTCAAACTCATTTTATGTACCTGAGGTTAGCCTTAAACTCGTAATCCCGCCTCTACCTCCCAAGTGCCAGGATTACAGACATGCACTAACATACCCGACTCTTTCTTCTATTTCTTACAACTACGGAGTGAAGCAAATGTTTGCCCATTTTACAAACAGAGGCAGAGGTCATGTAACTTGCTCAATGCTCTGAAGCCAGTACAAGAAAGATTTCTTTGATTCAACTCCAGATCTTTCTTACTGAAAAGTCACCATGCTCTAAAAGTACAGTTAAAAGAAGCAAATGTAAAGAAGACAGAAGTGCAGAATCTTGTGCCGCAGTTGTGATGGTGTGTAAAGTAGGAGTGTCGAATCTCCTGGGGGGAAGCTGCCAGCTGAGTGGTGCTCAGTGCCCCATCAAATAAAGCAACTCAATGTGTGAAAGAGACTCTGTGCATGAACCAACAGTAAGAGGGGTTGATGCTAATCTCATTCAGTAAAGTTAAAGGAAATCACAGAAGAATTTTTCCTTCAGTATTTACATGTGAGTGATACAAATGTAAATACCATGAACTCAAAGAGAAAATTTATAACTCAACAGAATGGTCATTTGGCAAGCACTCTCTACAACCCAGGAACAGAACTACACAGAAATACTCATTCATGAGACCAGATACAGGTCACCAAAAGTATGGATCAGAACCTTATTCTTGGTGATTAATAATATACTTCTTTAATTTCTGAGTGTGTGTGGGTGTGTGTGTGTGTGTGCGCGCGTGCGCGCACGCAAGTGTGGTGCATGCACATATGTATGCATGTGTCTGTGGTTATCAAAGGTCTACCTCACGTGTCATTCCTTAGCCACCATCCACCCTATTTTTCAAGACAGTCTCTTACTTGGATGAGGGCACGCCAATCCATGCAGGCTGCCTGGCAGCAAGCCCCAGGGATCCTCCTGTCTCCTCTCCAAACCTAGGGTTATAAGCACATCCAGCTTTTTACAAAGATCTTGGGATCAGATTCAGGCCCCTCCTACTTGTGTAGCAAGCCGTTTACTGACTGAGCTATCTCCCTAGCCTAGCACTTTTAATACAGATTTGGAAAATAAAACACTAAGAAAATATCCCCAAACCTGAAAACTTGCTTTCGTACAACTTTTAATGTTTTATTTATTATTTTTATTTTATGAGTATGAGTGTATTGCCTACATGTAACTAAGTGCACCTGTGTCATGCAATGCCCGCAGAGGACAGAAGAGGCCATCGGATCCCCTGGTACTGGAGTTATGGACAGTTGTTAGCTTCCACATGCCACTTTTCAGATAAGCAAGTCATGAAATAGGAAGAAGGTGCTGGATGCTTGCTCAGTTAGAAAGTCAGATGCTGGCTTAGCTGGAGCAGAGTGGGCAGCAGAAAATTTAAATTGAGATGCGAGTTGTTTTTCTTCAAGGAGAAAATACATCGCAAATAAGAAAAAATATCTATGGATGGTAAACAGCCTCCTTGTCCACCCTGGTGGTAAATAGAGACTTGTGAATTTGGCCTTTTTAGCAAATACCTTTTGGGGGCTCAACACTGAAGCAGTAAGGACATAATAAAGCAGAACAGGGCAAGAGGGCCACAATGACAATGAAGCTGATTGTTGGATAACGAGCTGATTGTGGGTCCTATGAGTCACTTGGGACCTTGGGACTCAGTTCATTTACATGTGATAAAAATTGCACTGTAGTAGTGAAATAGAAAAATCCAAACCATCAGTCATTCTTCACTGAGTAAGCTTTTGTGAGGATCCCTTGAGACAGGAAAACCCTAACCAATGCACACAAAACCTACCACAGAGGATGTGAAATGATTTCTCAGAAAGAAGAGACTGATGAAAGCTTTCACCATCTGTAGTCTGAAAACACTGTGCCACTCCAGCTTGTTGCCATATGGTGAACAGCTCCTTCAGTGTTCCCCTGAGTGCTTACTCTGAGTGAAGGATTTGGTCCAAGTACTTTATGCATTTAATTCCTTTAATCTTTACAGTTGTATGGATGAGGTGATGTACTCCATTATTGTTCTTTTAATGCAACAATGAGGAAACAGGGACAGAAAAGGTTTAGCAACTAACCAAAGATCACGCAATTAATGACAAAAGCAAAGTTTGGACACAGGCAATATGAAACTATGGGTGGTATCCTATATACATAAATTACAATAGTACTTTGAGGCTTTATTAAGGACTGTAAGGGCACTTCAATACAAGCACTGCCAGACCATGTTAGAAGGGCTGATAACGAAGACAGGTCCTAAGGAATTAACCGTAAGTAGTTTCACACAGCATCAGCAAGCTGAGCAAAGATGTGCATCCTGGGGTGAATGGTACCACAAAACTGAAATCAGAAGCTAAAGTGTGGACGGTGGGGCCACTGTAGTACAGAGTCCTTTGTGATTTTCCGCCCTCTTGTGGCATCACTGGAGCACAGTTCATCTCATACCTCCTGAAAACACAGCACCACTCCCTGTGGTCGGCCCATGGTGAATAACTCACTTCAGTATTGCCTTGAGCTTGTTTATTCACCACAATTTAGTATGGCTTGGGGTAGGAATGAGGAGCACTCCCTTTGTGTACTGAGACGTTCAAATTCTCAAATCATATTGGCATCAAGAGTGGGGTGAGAACTAATTTTATTTCATATGTGTAGTGGTTTATGTGTGTGTGTGTACATGTGTGTGTAGGTGTGTGTGCACAGAAGCCAGAGGAGGACTTCAGTATCCTGCTCTACCATCTCTGCCTTACTCCTTTAAGACGGATTTCTCACTGAACCTGGAGCAAGTCTTGCAGCCAGCAAGCCCCAGAGATTCTCCAGTCTCTGCCCTGCCCCCCACCCAACAGCACAGGGGTTATAGGCACATGTGTACCCATACCCAGTTCTTTACGTGAATGTTGACAATTTGAACTCAGGTCCTTATGCTTGTACAGCAAACTCTTACCTGATGAGACATCTCTCAGTCCAAGAACTAATTTTGATGTGCAGTTGGTTCTTTTCCAATTCACCCCAATTTTCCAAAATAATTGCCACAGTATCACAGCATCTTGGCCATAAAAAGTATTAAGGCCTTTCTTATCTTCCAAAGTTGGAAATATAAAACTCATTATTCTCAATCTTACATGTGATAGACATCAAAATACCCAAATTTTATAGAGAGTTTTAGGATAAAATGCACGTGTTGCCTTGTAGGTAAATTCTTCCAGACTTCAGTTCTCTAGACATCCTGAACTGGAGTCTACTCTTATCCTTTACGAAGGAGACTTTGGGAAAAGCAGGGTACATACTAAAGTCAGGCAGGTAGTTTACAGTTATAGGATTGCATGTGAAATTTCTAAATTTCTGCCTGAAGGAAATGGATACTTTTAATAACCAGAAGAATTTTCAATATCACCATTATCCATAATCCATATTTAGTGTACATCTACTATAGACAAAGAACACTATGAGCTACAGGAAATACACATACGCACACACATGCATACACACACACCATGCCCCATACACATATACACATGTGTATGAATCTTCCTCTTAAGAATTTTACAGACTTCTTGAAAATAGTAACTAAACAAAAAACAGTGAAGAATAATAGTATGTGATGCTAATACTTGACAGGGTGACCAGTGAGAGTTTGATGTAAACAGAGGTCCCCAGTTTTTCAACTGTGTTTTGAATGCTGGCCTCAGTACCAAGAGATTTGCTCAGTCTAACCATCGATGCAATTTTGAGACCTCCACAAGTCAACCTCTTTCAAAAAGTTGTTCAGTTTCGGTTTGAAAGTTTTTGCTTAAGATTTACATCACAATTAAACCAAGTCTCTAGGTGTCTTCCGTTTGTCAACCCATCTTTTAATACTTGGAATCTTGCAAAGCAAATCTGTATTCTCATCTTAGTTCCATCACTTCAAATATTAGATTATGTTCCCATTAACTGTTTTGTTCGTGTCACACTGTTCATTAATAACCTTCCTGAAAACCACCTAGAATGCTTCATATTCTGTTATGAAGCTGTTTCTTACATCCTGGTTTTAAACAGCTGTTATTAGACCCAAATTCGTAATCCCTAAGTTTATCTTTTCAAATTTTATCTTGTTTTCTGTGGCCCACTGTTCAGCCTATAAAATGATTTTGCTCAGTGCATATGATCCAAACCAAAAGGGAGAAAGGGAAGAAATAACAGAGCGAAATTATGCACAGCTGGAAGCGAGGTCAGAATTTTGTTATCATTTCTTGAGAGATGCCAAGTATTGCACAACAGAGGAACAGCCTCTCTGGTCACGACTCCTAATTTGTGGAATATCCTTATTAACAAGTTTATTTAAACTTTGAGGAAGGAACAATGATACTGGGGACATTAATTTCTATTCCGTCACTATGTTTCCAGGACCTCCTTATGAGGACTGAAGGAAGCTTCTCTAAGTGTGACTGGCGTGACAAGCTCCCGCTCTGCCACCTGAGCACCTCACTAGCTCTGCTCCGGATCCTGGGCTGTTCTAGGGCAGTGCTGCTCCGTGTCTGAAGTCCTAGTTTTGAGCATACACATGCTCCTTTGAAAAGGAGGGACCCATTTCTTCTCTATGCTGTGAAATTAGAGGGCTTCTCGATAATCTTCCTCCTTAGAGAGTTAAGGAAAGGGATAAAAAAAATTAGTCTGAACATATTCAAGAGTATTTGAGAGTGGTTATGCTTTACTTTGCATGCTGTTTCCATGTTTTATTTATGACATTAAAACTTGCTTTGCTTAAAAACTGAACTTGATGAATTCTAAATGATACTGATACAAGAAGTGAGGCATACAGATTTCTGTCTCTGTAGAAACTGATACACCCCAACCAATTCCCTCCAGCATCATGGGTTTTAGGTGCACACAGAAATAAGTGCAGAAATCACCTCAGGGCGTGACCATCCAGTGACAGAGAGCAGGTCATATTCTCAAGGACTTTTTACCTACTGACTGGGACCAAGGAGGAAGCTCATTAGGCTGTGTCACTAGTCAACTATGTCAATATTTTCTCCAACATTTGTGTGATTAATTCTCTTAATGATGCTGCTGTGTAACAAAATATGAGGAGACTGTTTAGGCCAGGGAGAAATTGAGGCTAAAACACAGACAAGATGTCAAACAGCTCCAGTATAGAGTAGCTCAGTGGTAGAGTATTTACCTAGCATGCACAAGCCCCTGGACTTCATCTCTAGTAACAGAGAGAGAGAAAGAGAGAGAGAGAGAGAGAGAGAGAGAGAGAGAGAGAGAGAGAACATTAAACAGCCAAAAATTAATGATCTTGCAAATCTAATGAGTAATATTTGAATCTCTTTACAATATTTCAAACCACAGCATGTCTTGGGGGGGTCCCTAAATAAATAAGTAGATAAAATTTACTTCCAGTTCTTCAAATTGAATGTTTAACAATGAAAAAATTAAAATAGGAACCAGCAAGATGGTTCAACGGATAAAGGCACTTGTCACCAAGCATGACAAGCTGAGTTCAATCCTCAGGCCCACACAGTGGAAGGAGCAAGTTTTCCTCTGATTTCTACACACGCACTGTGTGCCACACACTGAATAAATAAAGTGCTTTTAGAAAATTAAAGTACTCGGTTCTTAGGAAAGGCGTTGGATTGTTCTCCTAATTTCCATGACATAAATAATGACTCCAGACTGTGCTGTATTCATGTGTGCATGTGTTTCTGGAAAAAACTTTGAAATACAGATATGTATCAAAGATAATATAGCAAAAAAATTCCTTTGCCCTGCATGCTAATCAAATAAACACTAGCATCTTGCCATTTGTTTCATATCTTCTTCAATTATCTTTCGTTTACTATCCTCCCCAAACACCAATGCTCTCATAACTTGGCAACATATATTAATTATCCAGAAAAAATTCATGAGTCTATATACTTATATAAATTATGTTTATGGTTTAGTGTTTTGTAGCTGTTGTTATCATTCAATATTGCTTTCACATCCTTTTCAAGCTGATTTGTGTGTATCAAAGATACTTATTTAAGTGCTGTTTCTATGGATATCCATATAATGGAATCACATTTTATTTATTCCTTACAAGATGAAATACAGATGCATATTAGCTTGGGTCACTATAATAAAATTAAACTGGATGGTTCAATAAGCATAAATGTAATGCTCCTAGTGCTGGAGGCTGATCATATTGAGATCAAGGTTCTTTTATTAGGGCTTCAATCCCATCCAGAAGGGGCCCTAATTATCCATAAGGCCTAATTCTCTGATAGGCCCCATACCAAATAACATCATTTGAGGTATTAGATCTCAACATATGAATTTGAGGATACTGAATTTGGTATAAATTAGGATTCATGTCTTTCTTGTATGTAAAATGCATTCATACCACCCCAGTAGCCTCAAAGTTTGTAGCTAGCTCTAACATTGGCTCTAAAGGCCGAAATCTGATCCAACTGCTGCTATAGTCAGACATGAATGACATTCTGAAACAGAATTTCTCTTCAGTTGTAAAACTATAAAATCAAGCAATTTACATTTCAAAAGATAGTGTGACAAATTTGGGATGGTCATCCCTTCCCCAAAAAAGAATATAAAAGAAAAAAAGAGTGACATATCCCACACAAGTCTAAAACCTACCAAGATACACGAGAGCTCACCCTCCTTGGCTTGATCCTGTGCCCTTCTGGCCCACAAGGGTGAGATGCCACTTTTGGACTTAGTGGAATGAAAACCACACTCCTGTGACGGCCCTAGCCTTGGGACTCTTCTGGAGGGGCAGAGCTCCACAGCTCCAAAGAGTCCCACCCTCATGGCTTTGGATGAAAGTCCTCTGGCAAACAAGGCAGCGTCCCCTGCTCCTTCCTAACCCCTGCAGCCGTATGGAGACTGGCCGGCAGGGATGTCCTGTCCTGATGGATCAGCCTCAGCCACATCAAACACCCATCACTGGGACCATGCTGCAACTCCTGCCCAACTCATCTTTGGACCTACCTTTGGCAGGCTCTTGCTTGTGCACATAGGTAGTCCTAATGGTTTCTGAATCATCTTTGAAGTCATTCTTTAAGAGCAGAGCACTTCATCAGCTGATAGTCCCGTGGCCTGTCCTGTTCAAACAACTTTCCTTCATTCCCTCGTGCCTCCTACCCCTTCAGTTTGAAGTTTTAGTTTTCCTGCTTGGGTAGCAAATTAAGTTTATGCTTCACACCCGTAGTAACAGCCTCATTAAGACACCCCAGTGCTCTCTTAGCAACATGGCGTTCTATTTTCTCCCATATGACTTGAGAATTTGTCAAACCTCTTTAAGTTCTTTTGGGTGTAATGATTCTAGTTTCAAGTCATTTTCTCCCTTCTCATGTTTCACTATCAGCAGCCAGAGTGCACCAAGTCATTGTAGCTTAGAGAGAGCCTCAGCTTAACTTAAACTTCACTATTCACAAATCCCAACTTCCATAAAACACCAGAACATGAGCATGGTGCTGCTGGGTTTCTTGGCGCTCTTGCCAAGGATTCCTTTTCTGCACTGGACAAAATGAAGAAAAGGGCCACAATGTTGATGAAGGCCATATTCTTCACTTTCATCTAAGACCTCATCAGAATGCTATTTACGTAGTTATACTAGCATTCTGTACATAATTGTGCATTCTCTAAGATGGAAGCTTTCCCTGCTTGTAGCTTTTGTCTTTCTTTTCTGATTTGTTAACAGAGCCACCTCTAAGTTTCCCTTCATTAAAAGTTTCATTAATAGTTTCTTTAGCATTCTATCCATAATAGGTTCTTGCAATTTAAGGTATTTAATGTACTGTAATTACTATCTTCATATGATAGTATGAATTTTTATCTAGAATACAAGGAGAATTTGTCATTATTATGTAGTCAGCCATTTCCTCCAAGTTGAAAGCTTTCTCCTAGAGTGGGATAAGTGTATGCTTGTTTATGTCTCGCCATGAAAAGTCACCATAGAATTGAGGCTCAAATAGGGACCAACAGAGCCAAAGATAAGCTGTGATGGGTCATCAGATATGCAAATAAGCTTGATTCATCAGAGAATAAAGCATCGATGGGGTCAATCCCAATATAACTATGTGGTATAGGATGTTCTGCCCCTTGTTGTTTAGCATGTGCATGCTTCCTGGTCTTGGTTAAAAGACATGCAACCTGAACTATGTGAGAGTGGAGATCACTAGGAGGAATCTCAGGGTGGTCATCTTCTTCTCCATGGTATAGAGTAACATACCTCTTTGGTGAACGAGATCTGTCATGTAAGAACAAGAATAAAACAGAGTAGAGGATTACTGAAGGCAATAAAGCATGCACCTGACTTTTAGCTGTCTACCCGAAAGGAGCTTTCCCACGTGAGGGACAGATTACGATGGAAGAAGACCTTCAGTGTTCCCCTGAGTATCATCTGGCTTGGCAGGATTCCCATATTTGATATCCCCTAAAGCAGTGGACCGCTATATGTAATTCCTGTTGGTCTGCATATTTATTTGGTAGAAGAAATAAATAGTCTAGAGGATGAAGTCATTAAACTGCCTTGTTATTATAAACCACTGTGTATGGACACATACAGAGCTGTAAGATCTTCCTAACTGGAACCTTTGCTACCCGCCTTTTTAGGAAGATGGGGTAGAAGGAAGGTAGTTGTCTTATGATGCCAGGGGTTTATTTAAAATCAGAAACTCCAGGTCAGACCAGGTTGCTGTCTTTAACAAAAGCTGCACAGATATTATGTACCTTCCGAGAGATACCCTAAGGCATCACATGATCCTAGATCATCACGTTGGCTGTGTATGGCTTTTAAGTAAAGTGGTTCAATTTAGAAAGGGCAGTGGGCAAAACAGAAGAGCTTTTTTGTAAATAGTTAACTGAGAAGTTGGAGCTTCCTGGTTAATTGTGGTTTTGCTGTGTATGGGCATCTTATAGCTCATTTACCATTTTGGTTCAGGAGCTACCTCCTTATCACTGAATTGAGTTATAGTGTTTGGTATTTGAATGCATTCAGCAAGGACACATGAAAACTCACCAGTTATTTTTTTAAAAGCTTAACTTGTTTTTTTTTGGGGGGGGGTGTTGTTACTCTTCTCTCTCTCTCTCTCTCTCTCTCTCTCTCTCTCTCTCTGTCTCTCTCTCTCTCTTTTTCCACTAGATGTTTTGGATAAGAGGATGTTTACATCTTAATGTAAAAAATGAAATTGCTATAAATCATCTTTTTTGTACAAAAAAAAAGTAGGTGATGAGTTAGAGGCATTGTTGTCATTTCCTAAAGCTAGATGGATATAAAGGAAAGAGAGAACAAGTTAAGATGCTATTCTAAGGATCCCTCCCTGGGATGCAAACACTTGGAATTCATGGGAAGAATAGGACAGTGAGGAAGAAGAAAATGAAGTAGAAATGATAAAAGTCACTCCTCAGTCTGGCCATTAGTACAGAGGAAAGGAAAATCCATGGTTCAGCATGTAGACAGTGGCTTGATTAATGGCCCAAAAGAAGAATCGATGATGATCGGGGAATACTCTGTGTCTGAACTGCTTGAATTGGGGAAGAATTTTAAATAAGAAATAAAAGGGTCTCTCACATTCTGGTCAATAAGACTGTAGGGTATGGGGGTGCATGGAATCAGTCTGAGCACTTTAGAAGCTGAGAAAGTGAGTAATAAACCACCCTTCTGTCCTAGGGACAAAGCCTGTATACTCTGAGGCAATATGACGGAAATTAGTCCTTGATGGACTGGCTCGTATAAGCCAGTAGGTACCCTTGGTCATCACTGACTGAGGTCCCCATGAATATCAAGAGTCTGGAAGTCATCAGGGGAAGGACAGGTATTACTGAACTGGTCATATGAGAGGCAATAGTTGATTCCCAGCTCACCAGGTCAGACAGGACTGTGTTTACAGGAGAATTAAGAAAAAGTTTGATTCAGCAGGAACTCAGGACTGGTTTAGGGTATTAGTGCCATTCCTGCGTCCCAAAATGGGGCATGATCATTATGGGGTAACCAAGGCTCTGGCAGACCTCAGTGCTTTAGGCCTCTGTGAAAAGTGAGTTCATATGGTGTTAAATTACTAAGAAGGGAAAGAGGAAGAAAAGAAAAACAAATAATTAGGACCCTTCTAGATTACTTAGAAGCAAATGTAGCAAGATTTGTGTTGGCTCCCAGAGAGAATGTAGTTGGTGGAGAGCCAAATGCCTTGACTGTGAGGAAGGCTTTAAAGTCTGAATAGCAGTTCAACAAAGGGTGAATGAAGAAGTGGACGACAGCAGGATAGGGGGGAAAGATTAAGCTGTCCTTAGAGTGGACGGCATTCTCTAAAGTATGATGTATCCATTTCTCCCTTATAAGAAAGTATGCCAGTAGTGAAGACGGTTTGCCCAGGCCAAGGTCCTCTCAGCAGTCAGGTGGGACCAATGGAAAGACAGTGAACAGCTGCAGCATTGGCCCAGGGTCTGTCAGACCAGAGAGCTAAGCTGACATAACATGAGAGAGCACAACCTTGCTTCATTTTGACCCTAAGTAGGCAAAGCAACATTAGCTAGCCCAACCAAGCCTATCAGGAGTGGGAGATAAATGGTAGCCCCTCAGCAGCTCCCCAGGATGAGGTAGTGGGATAGCTCATGGAGAACGACTGTGAACAACAGAGAGCTAAATAACCACGGTAGTGCTTCACACCCATAGCTGCTCTTCTGCTACACAAGTTGACACATAAGATGGGCTCTTTTCATGATGTACTGATCTTTTCATGAGCACCTCCTTAGCTACTGACTCCCAAGACTGACTGGTATTTTCTTGGAATGGATGGGGTGATTACCTTCAGAGATCCCACCCAACCTTGTAAAATTAAAAATAAAATACAAGTTTCGCCAGGCATACTGGCAAACACCTTTAATTCCAGCACTCGGGAGGTATATCTCCGTGAGTTTGAGGCCAGCCTGGTCTACATAGCCTACCAGGGAGACACTGTTTCAAAAAAATAAGTTTCACCACATTATGCTAACAACTTAGTGCATTACAGATTTTAAAAAGCATCTGTAAAACCAGTAAAAGCAGAAGTTAAAGAGTATAAACACAGAAGGCACCCTATGTGTTTGAAAAAAGCATTCTCAGAAGCTGTAAGGCTATTGAATTAAAATCCTAGTTCCAGGGATTATCTAGCTCCCATGAGTTGTTGGTCTGGAGACCCCTGAGGCCCCACACACCATAACAGCTATTGTTATTGGTTGTGTGTCAGCTCTAGACAGTAAGGCTCTGTTGCTGAAGATATCACAAGCTTTAACTGCAGGGCATGGAGAAATCAGGTTGGAATTAACTGAAAGCTCTCTCCCTAGTGGCTGGTTTTCATAGTGATTGAAGACATTATGCAGGCTGCAGGGAGAATATTGTCAATGGCAGTCCTGCTTGGTTACAATCTTTGCATGCTATACTACTGATATGCCAGACATGCTATGTCCAGTGATGCAGTCATGGCACAACTATTATGGGTGCAACCAGCTGCTTTCTGGTTAGGTTTAAGGTCTGCGCCACAGAAGGGAACTCATGTTTGGTTTTGTAAGCCAGAACTGTGGAGGTCAGAGCTAAATAACCATGGTAGTTAGGAAACCACTGCTATTGTTTTGTTAAGTGAATTTGAAGTGCCTATCAAATTTCCCTCTATACCTTTGTATTCATGCCCATAGATTCCTGGCACTGTTAGCTTCAGTTGTGGAGGGAAAATTCTTCTCTGTAGTGAGTAGTGGTTATTGTGGAGACTCATAACTAGTCAAGCTGCTATGAATAGGTGGGTGTTGCTGTGGGCTAGTGGCCCAATGCTCAGCCATAAGTGGAAGAAAATAATCAGTCATTAATATTACACCTTCCTAAGCCCAGGAAACATCAAAGAGTGGGCAGAAAGAATCTAGGAACAAGAGGAAAGATGGGGGGTTGTGTAACTATTGTCTCCTAGTTGAATCACTTTTTCCTGAAGGGAAAAGAGAGGCTCATAAGACCCTAGAAGCTGGGGCATCTGATGGGCCTCAGGAAGTTCACAAAGACTTGGGAAGCTCAGAAAGTCACAAGACTCACAAGACCTCTAGCTGAGGTTATATAAGCAGTAAACAATTGCTGGGGAAGTAGTAATTCTATGGTGAACCTGTCTGCTGTTTGGGCAAGACTCTATAGGAATGCACATCATCACCCACACTGTAATGAGGCCTTTTTCAGGGAGGCACTTAACCAGGAATCCATGGTCTTGTAAGTAATTCACTTTTTGTAACCTCAGCAAAGTAACTGGATCAGCTAGAGTTGAGTAGAATTGTTTCTCCTGTCTGTTGCCATCACTCTATCTGGTGAATAGGGTTTTTAGAGCTGACCAGGAAAAGCCACTCAACTCATAGGTTATTATGTTGTTTAATTAGATTTACATAATACCATTCTTTAAAGTGATGTATCATTACATATTCATCATCTGTGTATGAGTTTTTCTTTCTCTTTTTATTTGGAGGTAACTTTTCCACTAATGGGTCTTTAATGCTACTTCCTACATGACAGCTCGGGAATATGGGAAACCTTACCATGTGCTTCTATTTAAATCTTTCAGTGAAGGTTTTTGGGTTTCCCCTATATATTTTGCCACAGCTTTTCTGCATCAGTTGGGGAAATGTGATCTTTCTCCTTCATTCTATTAATGCTGCTATATTAATTGATTATTCTGTCTTCAACACGTTTTATGTGACATTTTCATTTACATTGTATTCTTTGTAATTTTAATTTTTTATTTTTGAGACTTTCATACATGAGTACTGTCTTTGTGTTTTCATTTACTAAAGTCTTTTTCCAAAAACTAGTATTATGTGACTTCTCGACTCTGGAAACTTTAGATGTGGAATAATTTTTTCACTTAAATATTTTTGGTTACTAGTTTTGAACATCCATTCTTATGACTTAGGATATTTATACCTTCCTATTTTTGTAAACTACCTGAATCTTTCCATTGCCCATTTTTAACTAGTTTGTTTATATTTTGAAATTGTGGTGTTACTTATAAGGTATGCTAGGGAATCCTTTGTGTGTGTGTGTGTGCATTGGGTGTGTGTGTGTGTAGGCCAGAAGTCAATGTCAGGCATCTTCCTCAATGGCTCCTTACCTTATTTTTTTAAGACAAGGTCTCTTGCTGAACATGAAGCTCACTGATCAGTTAGATTTCTGGCTAGCAAGCCCCAGAGATTGACCTGTCTCTATTTCCTCAGCACTAAGATTACAGACATGGTCCACTGCACCCAGCATTTTACTGGGTGTTAGGGTCCTCACTCAGGTCCTCCCAGCAAGGACTTGACTGACTAAGCCATCTTGCTATTCATTTTATAATTTGTCTGTAGCCCCCATGTTTTATTATCTAGAGCTTACATGTCATTATTTAGATATATACTCTGTGAAGAATCTAAACATGTTTTAAATAGTCTGCTCTTTGTGAACAATACAGAAATGCTTCATAATTTCGTCCAGGATTGCATAGGTGGTTACTGAGTTTCCCAGATGTCTAGAACGTCCGGACAGCTTATCCGCTGATCCCCTCATCTATTTTCATGCCATTTTGTAGTATCAGCACCCCCACAGTTTCACATTGCTGGTAGGTTACACGAGTATTCCTGCTTGTTCTTGTTCTGGAAGTGCCTGAGTCGTGAGTTGACTGTGTTCTTTGACATCTCCTTTATAATCCATTTTTTAGGTTCCAAGAATAATTCAACTGGTATTTTTATTATACTTCTACTGAATTTATGAAAATAATTTTGTGACAACTCATGTTTTAAAGTCATTCAGTCCTGTTGTCTGAGAAATAATCTGTCTCTGTTCAAATCTTGTTTTTACAGATGTTTATAACATTTCCATAAAGTTCTTATATAAGCTTTTTAGACATTAGTTTTTAAATTTTGCTATTCATTGAATTACATCTTCCAAAATATACAAAATATATTTGATAAGCCACTACTAGTGTTTTAAAACTGGTTTTGGAAGATTGATTTTTTTTTTAAGATTTTAAAATTTTTATTTTTGACGTCATATATATATATTATTTATGCCATATGGAAATTTACCATAGTAGAAGCTGTTGGCCAGACCCTTGAACAATACTGGCCATTGCTCCTGGTCTTGGTTACCCAACAGAACTGAACGATAAGACCCTATTGCTGAAGACACTACATACATGAGCTATAGAACAAACAAGGAGAAATCAAGCTGATGCTGACTTCAAAGCCTAGTTCTACTGGCTAGCTTTCATGGTACTGGAAAGGCACTGCACAAGCTCCAGGAAGAAAAATATAATCATTAACCTTACCCAGCTGTGAATCCTGCAAGCTACAATGACAACTGCCCTGGCAAGATATGCCAACCCATGCAATGATGACAGAAATATTATGAGAGTAAACAACCACTTTTTAATTGGACTTAAGCTCCATTTCATGCCCGTACCTGACATTGATATCAGACCTGAAAATCTGAGGATAGACAAGTAACGGGACCTAGGGAGAGCTTAATACTATTTTTCTGATAAATATACTATTAAACTAAATCCTAATAACATATTGTTATACCCATAGATTAATGCATCTCTCAACCTCCACCGGAGAAGATTCCTTATGCAGCAGATGCTGGTTAACACAGTAACCCAGAGAACAAGAGGCTGCAGAGTTATTATCCCTGAGTAGGACACCTGTATCAAACTTCTGCCTCCCAAGGCTCAGGGACCATTGCAGAAAAGGGATAAAAAAAACTGTAAGACCCAGAGATGGTGGATAATCCCAAGGAAATGGAGCTTTCCAGGTAGCTGGTCAGTTATTCATATGAGCTCACAGTAATGGTAACAGCATGCTTAAGTTCCATACAAGCTCAAACCAGACAAAATAGATGTGAGGAAGTAGGTAAGAAACATCAGCCCTGTGGCTGGAGAGATGGCTCAGTAGTTAAGAGTACTGGTTGATCTTGCAGAGAATCTGGATTTGATTCCCAGCACCTACATGGTGGCTAACAACCATGCTAACTCCAGTTCCAGGGGAATCTGATGCCCTCTTCTGACCTCCATGGCATTGCACGACACAGGTACACTTACATTCATGCAGGCAATATACTCATACCCACAAAAATAGAAATAAAACATAAAAAATAAGCCCCAACCCTACCTGAGGAATTATTGACAAGTAATGGCTGCTGGGAGGAAGAAGAGACTGTCTCTTTTAAGGGTGTGACTCGGTAAGTTAACCAGGCTTCAGTGGATGGACCCAC
This sequence comes from Nannospalax galili, assembly GCF_000622305.1. Lineage (NCBI taxonomy): Eukaryota > Metazoa > Chordata > Mammalia > Rodentia > Spalacidae > Nannospalax > Nannospalax galili. Next base: position 1,833,801 of record NW_008356845.1, read on the forward strand.
ATTGAAGGACATTTGGGGACACAAATTATAAATTCTATAGGCCTTAATATATATTATAAAATAGAGCACATAAAAAAATTGGGCAGGAGATAGTAAGGGTAGGTTTGGCTAGGAGAAGGAATCTAAGTATGATAAAAATATATTTTAAGCCAGGCATGGTGGCGCAGGCCTGTAGTCCCAGCACTTGGGAGGCAGAGCCAAAACTATGAGAGCCATCCTTCAGGGGAGGTGCTTCCAGGTCAGTTCCAGCTCCATTACTTCAAGTCCTGTGTCCAAAGTACACTCTGTCTTCAGAAATAGGGTCTTACCTTCAAGTTCTGAGAGGCCATCAGGGCTGTGGCAATGTGTAATTTGGGGAGTTCTTGGGCTACCCTGGCCAACAACTGTAAGGGAGGTTTCTCCTGTCTGGCATTGTTTCTTGTTATGTAGGCTTCAACTATACACATGGACTCACGTAGAGATATTGTAGTCTAATTTTCAGTAAGTTTTTGGACTAATATGATTCCCTCTGGGTTTTTACACTAGCTAGTCATTATTTCTCTTCTCTCTCTCTCTCTCTCTCTCTCTCCCTGTCTAACCCTCTCTCCATCCTCTCCCCAGTTAAAGTTCCCCCATCAATAAATACTCCAACCCCAGCTCTAAGACCTAATAACCACAACAGTGATTGGCATAGCAAAGTATATTTGTATAGTAGTGGCACTTTTACCTTGGGGGTAATCAACAGCTACCTAATTGGACTTAAACCCCACTAATGGGAGGAAAGTCATGTGTGGTATTGTACACACAGCCAAATATACATGGCTGGAGAGGTTATGATCTTAGAGAAAATTCCAAGGCTGTCACATTCCTAGAAAATATGGATCCTTAAATTTACTGACAAGTATCCCAGTCACCACTCATCAAAGAGGCTTCTTTTTCAACAGTCAGAGATTATTACAGAGTTCCACAACTGGTCACACACGGAGATTGTCTGTGAATTGCCCAACCCTAAGTGACACATCTACCATGCAACCTCTACACCTGAGGCTCACAGAACATAGTGGAACAAGGGATAGAGAGAATACTAATTCATCATCTCTCACCCTCATCAACGAAGCTGCCTCAGGCAACAGAAGGCCAAGGACACAAAAGGTCACAAATGGCCAAAGAAGGGAGAATAAGAATCTGCAGAGTGTGGGTTCTTGGACAGGACTCCTATTTTAGACTCCACTCACCCAGGACTCAGGAACCGTTGCAGAAGATGGTGTGGAAAGGTTGTGAGAATCAGGAAGGAGTCACATAGCCATATGAAAATAGAGTCTGACAGGCTCCTGGGACCTTGCTCATATGAACCTACAGCAATGGTGTCAGCATGCACAAGACCCATGTAAACTCAAGCAGACAAAAACCCAACACAAAACTATGAAAATGGACACCAGATGATTCAAAGAACTATTGCAGGTGATTTCTGCTGTGTGAGGAAAAGTTCATCTTAAAGGGAAAGATTTTAGATAGTCCAACAAAATCTCAGTGGATGAACTTGCACTGAGGGACATCTGGGGACACTAACTTGACTCAACAGGCCTTAACATAAATGACAAAATGCAAGAAATCCAGTGGGGGTGCTATGGGAGGGAGTCAATGGTAAAAGGGGGTAGGGTATAAAGATGATTAAGATGTTATGTATGAAATACACAAAAATTCAGAAAAAAGGAAAAAATGCCAACAGAAGCATTGAATTTAATATTTTTGGTTAATGTCTCAGAATCTGATGGTGTTGCCAGATTTCTCTCAGGGTCTCTCGCACAATCAGAAAAACCATATAATATATTTTTATGTGAGTTTATAATGGTTTATGCCCTCGGGTAGAGAGGGAGTAAATTGGGGAAATCACACGGAGACAAGCACTCTTGCGCCACGGCTCGCAGCCCGCCACCAGATGCTCCCACGGCCCTGCCCATAATCTCTGTTAGCTTTTGCCCACAGTCTCATCCCAGGTCAGTAAATGCCCCCCTCTTGTGCCCATGCGGGTGAGGCACCAGGGCCATCTCTCTCTCCACACCTGTTGCCACATGCGTTCTTTCTGTCCCAAGATGGCTCCCAGCAGCCCCTGAGTAGTCCATCTCCCATGGCAGGCCTTGCCCCTTGGAGGAACCAGCCACTTAGGGGACACTCCACTCCTTTCCTCCACTCTTACAATCTTCCTGTCAATCTTCCGCTAAGGCCTCTGAGCCTTGGAGGGAGTGAAAGATGTAGGGTGCTCTCTCTTGTATCATAGCAAGATAGTGACTTCTTGGGCCTCCCCATTAGTCATCTTTAGGCCATGGCCACTGATCTATCTCAGTGGTGTTTCTTCTATTACAAAGACAAATGGAAGGACGTAGACACATTTAAACAAACATGAATGTAAATACAAATGCCTAGAAGATATCTCAGTAGGTGTACTATATTCATTAAACAGTATACTTGTGATGGCTTCCCCACTAGGGCTGGTAGCCATTCTCAACACAAGACATTGGCCTGGTCTACAGCACCAGATGTGTATTCTACCCCTAGGAGTGGGCCTTTTCCAATTAGAAATTTGTCAGTTGTACATATGTTGGTCTAGCCATTATTGCACTTTCAGGCATTGCTTGGCATGTCCATAGTGTGCAGCATGCATGATCCATTGTTGAGTAGAATCATAGGGGATCCTTTCTTCCCCAACCATCTGCATAGCACCTCTGGCAATATGAACATCATCCAGCCAGTGGCACGGAGATTTGTTTTGGTTTTTTTGGGGGGGGGGGGGCTTAGTCTTAGCTCCATCTCTTCTTTTTCTCCCATGCTCAAAACATGCAGTGTCCTCAGCAACATGGCCTTACCAACCTTTCTAGTGTACAACCAACATTAGTGGCAATAGCTTTGGTGAATTTGAGGACCTCTGGGATCTCTTTCTGACCAACAGCTCATAGTGGGCAACCCACCCCTGGTACTGTAAATTTTCTTAACAGTTGTATAGTTTGGGAGTCTCTGTCTTCATCTTACCCAACCTACATAAAACTCCCAAGAATCTTACAGCTATAGCTGGCCTTTGCTTCTTCAGGTATCTTTCAAATGGGTTTCAGATATGTAAAACACTCAAAGAAAACTAAACATTGTATATTAAATCAATCATAGACAAGGTCTCACACAGCATGGAAAGGTTTTGTCCATTCATATTAGCTGTTTTCTCCATAGATCCTTGTTAGATACCATAGCATGGGTACGAGGCATTAATTTGGTTAGCTCTTTACCATTTTTAGTTATTACTTTGGAGTCATTTCCCACTTGGCAGATTTTACATGGAGTCTCTCTGTATTCTTTTATTCTTGATACACTTACAGGTGTTGGCTCCAGTTGCCTGACCCTGCACTGGGCTAAAGAGGCAGGGGGCTTCTCCGGTCCCTGCTGCTCTTGTTGGTTCTGTGATTCAGGCAGGCTCTGGGTCTGCCTCCTGACTGTAGCCATATCTGTCATCTTTCCATTGACCACTCCAGGTTGCTGGGGGAGAACTTGGTGGGAAAACCTGCTTCCATCCCTAGTATAGCCTTTATCAGAAAAGAAATGCGTCTTATTTAATCCTTAAGGGTTCTTAACCACCCCTTGTACAGTTTTTATCCTTCCAATGTCTTTTGTAAACTGGTCTTCTGGTTCTAAAGCCTTCCAGAAATGCCTTAGTACTGAATTTGGTTTTCTATCAATTTTTTTTCTGGAAATTTGGGCTTGACATAAATCTTGCCACATTTGTCTTTGAGTAACCCAAGTGGACCATTTCTTTGGTCTGGTCTTTTTTATATCTCTTATAGGGCATTCTGTAATTTTACAAACATGTTTTCCATGCTGGTCAGAATCATTTAGATTTGCCAAAGCCTCTCTCACTTTACAAAGATCCTGTCCCATCAAAGAGCTTAGTAAAATCATTAAAGCCCCATACCATTCTTGAGGTTACAGTTGAATTAAGCTTTCTTTCATATCTCTGGTGAACACAGTCTTATCTGGCCCAGTGAACTGGACATCACATATTGCTTTTCTCATACCTAGTTCTCTCAGTAATGCCTGCCCCTCCTTTATAGTCCTCCAGCCCCTGCTAATCATGTTAGTCTCCCTTGGTGACAACCATGTATCTTTAATGTCTTCAATCCCATTAAGGACTGCTCCCCCCTGCATTGGCCTCGGTTGAACAGCCTATATCGCAAGGACGGATGGGTGGTTATATAACTCAGCTGTGAAGCTTCTGAAGGACTTAGACTGATGTCATTTGCTCCCATGTCCCATACTCTCACAAGCCACGTGGCCAGGGGCTCTCTGCTTGCTTGCTTATAAGTTTTTCCTAGTTTTAACAGTTCTAGCATGGAATATTTCCTAGCTGCAGCACAGTTAGCTTTTTTTTCCTTTTTACTATTATCTTCTTTTCCTCTGAGTCCTTGGACCTAACCCAAGTCAAAGTGTCCCGCCTTTTCTCTCTCTCCAGCTCTGCACCTGGGTCTGCCAGGATATCCCTGGCCTTTTCAGCTTCCCCTGCCTGGGGCAAATCTTTCATTATGCAAAGTGGCCACGCTCCCTCTCTGGGTGCTCCATTTGGGGGTAAAAGTTTTCTAGCCTCTGAATAACCTTTAACAAATCTTCACATACCTGCAACATATCCCCACATTTACAACATAGCTGTGGCCCATGCTTCTGTGGCTGGCCTATTTTTAGTTACAGATTTTATAATCCATTGTACAACCCATGTGACTATCCCTAACCCCATTAAACTTATGGGTTCTGATTGGGTTCTCTCCTGGATTTGGGACTCAGAGCCCAGCTGACCTGCCACATTGGCAGCAGGAACAGCACTGCTTTCCGAGACCCACATCCCCAAGGCTGTGGTTCCTTCATCCGGGACTGACTATGCCAGTTTTGTCACCAGATTTCTCTCAGGGTCTCTTGAGCAATCAGACAAACCATATATTTTTATGTGAGTTTATTATTGTTTATGCCCTCAGGTAGGGAGGGGGTAAATTGGGGAACTTACACAGAGACAAGCACTGTTGCCCAGAGCCCACCACATCAGATGCTCCCACAGCCCTACCCATAGTCTCTGCTAACTTTCACCCATGCATCTTGGGCCCACCATCTCCTCCCAGGTCATTAAATGCCCCAACTCACGTCCATGCAGGTGAGGTGCAAGGGCCATCTCTCTCTCCATACCCACTACCTCGTGGGTTCCTCTGGGCTCTCAGTTTCTGTCCCAAGATTGCTCCCAGTAGTCCATCCCCCGTGGCAGGCCCCACCCCCTCGGAGGAACCAGCCACCTGGGGGACAGACGGGTTTTAGGTTGAATACTGTATCTTGTGTACATGGTACTGACATATCAGGTAGGTTTGGGAGCAAGAAGGGTATAGGTGGGGATGTGTATATACAGGAAGATGTAGCATGTAAGATTATCTTATAGACTTGAGTGAAGATTGCAACTGCAGAGCACAGAGTTTCAAGAGCTGGGAAGGGGGTTGTCTTCCTAGAGGGGAGAGGGAGGCATAAGTAAGTTTTCACACAGCACAGAAGAACATAATGGGACCATGACAGGCCCTGCAGCCTCGAGAACTTAGACATCCTAAAAAGACCCACTCTAAAGGAAAGACTTACCTTTTACTCTTTTCCACACCTTGCCAAGTAGAAAAATCCTTACTGTGAGGATAGAGAGGCAAAGCACAGAAGCTTGGGAGCAGTGCTTGGGGAACCAGCAGGTTGAACTATTTGGGTATTTGGGTACAGCATTATTAATATAACTTCTATGTTGCCTGGCTTCTCCAGAAGCAGTGCTTGGGAAACCAGCAGGTTGAACTATTTGGGTACAGCATTATTAATATAACTTCTATGTTGCCTGGCTTCTCCAGGCTCCAGCGTCCAAGGAAAAAAGAGGCACTCCCAGAGGCACAAATGCTCTCCAAGCACAGGATAAATGGGCAACCCTCCTAATCTCCTTGGCTTCTAGAGCCTTGTAATGAACATAAAGAAGTTAAATTGAAGGAGTATTTTCTCCAAACTTGCTTTTTCTGGGGTGGGGTGTTATTTTTTTGTTTATTTCTGCAATTGTGGGATGAAAGAAAATATTTTCATGGAACAAATTTAAAAGATAGGAAACAAAACTTTTTCAGGACCCTTGAAGTTTCCTTTATTTCCTAAGCCCAAATCCAGATTATAACTCTTTTCTCCAGTCCATTACAAAAGACTTCAGACTTGTGAGATAATTGTTTCCTTTATTTTCTTATGGGTTTTATTATTCGTGCATGCATTTCTAAATGTTTATTACTGTTGCTTTTTTCATCTTGCTATAAGTGGAACAATTCTGTGTGCTTTCTCGTATCTTACCTTTTCCACTCAGTATTGTGTTTGCAAGATTAATCACATTAAAATTCTGGATTTAATGAAAACAGTCACAAAAACTCAATATAAAATTGGGGTGGGGGAGAGATGGCTCCACAGTTAAGAGCACTGACTACCCTTGCAGAGGACCCAGGTTCAATTTCCAGCACCCACATGGCAGCTAACAACCATCTGTAACTACAGTTCCAGGGGATCAGACACCCTCTTCTGACCTCTGCAGGCATTGCATGACACAGGTGCACTTACACACATGCAGGCAATACACTCATACACATAAAATAAAAATAACAAAATATTTATATTTATAAATATATACATTTTTATCCTATATGTATAAGTGTTTTGCCTTCATGTGCATAAATGCATTCATGCATGCAATGCCTGAAGAGGTAAGAAGCAGTTGTCAGATCCCTTGGAACTGGAGTTACAAATGGTTGTTAGTTGCCATATGGATGCCAGGAGCTGAACCTAGGTCCTCTGCAAGAATAGCTGTTGCTTTTTACTTCTGAGTCATCTCTCCAGGCCCCAAGTTATGGGGGATCTATAACTCCATTTTAGAGTATACAATGTCCTCTTCTGGCCTCCTCAGGCATTACACACACATGGTGGACTTACATATGTGTAGGCAAAACACACACATAAAATAAAAATGAAGAGCTGGGCATGGTGGCACACAACTTTAGTTCCAGCACTCAGGAGGAAGAAGCAGGCAGATCTCTGTGAATTCAAGGCCAGCCTGATCTACATATTGAGTTCCAGGCCAGCTGGCGTTACAGGGAGACCCTGTCCAAAAATACCAAAAAAATTAATAAGAATAAAAATAAACAAAAATGAGTAATTTTTTAAGAAAATAAGTAATTTAAAATAAAAAGTTCTTTAAAAATATTTGTTTGGGGACATGAGAGATGGCTCAGTGATTAAGAGCACTGGCTGCTCTTTCAGAGGTCCTGGGTTTGATTCTCAGGACCCACATGGTGGCTAACAACCATCTGTAACTCCAGCTCCACAGGATCTATTGTCATCTTCTGACCTCCTTCTGACATAATGTACTTACATACACACAGGCAGTACACTCACACACAAAATTAAAAAAAAATAATGAATAAAATTTTTTTAAATGATTTATTTTAGTTTTAATTATGTGTATGTGTATGTGTCTGTGCATGTGAGTAAAGGCACCTTCAGAGCCTTCAAGAAAGCATCATATCCCCTGGAGCTGGAGTTAGAGTTGGTTGTGAGCCACCCTATATGCTGTAAACTGAACTTAGAAATTGGCAAATTTATGTTTCCCTTTCCAGTTGTACTCAGTATTTTCTTACATAATTGAATTGACTGTCTAGGAAATTGTTTTAAATGCTGGGTGTGAAAGACCACATTGTCTTTTTTCTTGCCACTAACGAGAATATTTGTAAAAGTCGCCAGCTTAAAAAATATTTATGCCTATCTCTTATATTCAAAGCATCACTACAACAATAACAATAACAAAAACAAGGCAGAGGAAAGGCATCTGTCTTCATGGAACTTACTTTCTTGTTGGTTGGAGAAGTGTGTAAAACTTGTAGTCTGGCCAGTGATGACACACAGCATGGAGAAAAATTAACAGAGAAAATGGTGCTCCATGCTGGAAGTGGGTGAGGTTATTTTAAATAACCTACTCATGGAATGATCCATGGAGAATGTGACATTTGAGTAAAACCACAAGTTACCCAAGTGTGTAAGAAGTCCAAAGGCCCTGACACATGTGGGCACCAGACATTTGCTAAGGAGTAGCCAGGAAGTCAGTCACTGTGGTTCCATCAGACTATATGAGGAAGACAGAAAAAGCGAATCAGTGGAGGCAAGAAATTCAGCTCCCACTCTGAATATGGCCTGAAACTGTTGGGAGATTTTGAGCAAGGTCAAACGAAAGACTCCTTGATGAAGTTTTCAAAAGCTCTCTAGCTTAGGAGTGGGACAGGATGGGAAGTGAATGGGAAGAGCCAGTAGAGGGTGGGAGCCACTGGTAAACAGGCCTCTCACAAGATCTGCTGACATGAAATCAGGACGAAGCAGGGAGGTCAAGGAGGAGTGCAAACCATTCATATGTATAATCAGAACCATGGAGTTTTCATTTACTGTAGTTAGGAAGCCTGGGAGAAAGAAGTTTTGGGGTAAAGATAATAGAGTCTGATTAGGGCATGTTAAGTCTGAGATGCCGGGTTGAGAGAGATGAGAGAAATGTCCGTTAGGGGTTGGATTGTGAGGCCCAGACTCAGGAAAAAAAAAATCTTCACTGGACATGGTAGTTTGAGGATTTTGTATAGAAAACTAGTAGATCCAGTGAAAAAAGACTCAGTGATTTCATTAATGAAATGATAGAAAAATCATCTAAGGATAGTGTGGCCATACTAACTTTGAAGATGAAGGAGTTGGAAAGAACACAATAATATAGACTAGGAAGAAACTACTGAGACAGAAAACAAGAAAGTGTCCTGTCAAGCAAGGCAAACAAGAAAATATTTCAAAGATTTATCTGTGTCTGTATAACTCATATGAGCTGCTGTAGCAAAGTTTCATAGGCTGAGAGGCTTATAAACAACAGAAATGTATCTCTCATGGTTCTAAAGGCTGGATTCCAAGCCTGGGATGCCAGCACAGATGGGTTCTGGTAAGAAACCTCTTCTGGATTGCCAACTGCATCTTCTTTTGAAAGAAGGCTGGAGTGCTTTCTGGGGTCTGTTTTATAATGCTATCCATCCCACTCAGTGGACTCCCTTCCTGTTACTTGATTAATTTTTGTATTAGTTACTTTTCTGTTGCTGTGATAAAATACCATGAGCAAGGCAACTTATAAAGAGATTATACTGGTTTATTGTTCCTGAACGATGAGTCCATCACAGGGTAGAGGGCTGGCAGCAAGGAACAGGCTTAGCAATAGACACAGAAAGCAGAGAACTCACATCTTCAATCACAAACATGAAGCAGAGAGAAGGAATTGGCAGTAGGGCAGGGCTGTGAACTCTCACAGCCCACCCCTAGTGATACACTTCCACTAGTAAGGGTCCACCTCCTAAGGATCCCATGACCTCCCAAACAGCACTATCAACTGGAGATCAATTGTTTAAGTACTTGAGCCTCTAGGGGACATTTCTTATTCAAACCGCTACACCTTCCAAAAGCTTGATCTTTTAGTGACATCTCATTGGGGGACCAGCAGCTCAACTAATGGATATGGGGGAGATAAGTTCAGTCTGTTAATACTGAATGCCACTGACAAGTCCACCATGTCTTAACTTATTCCTGTTGCTATAACAGAATACCTAGAGCTCAGCAATTTGTAGACGATTTTCATTTGGGGCTCATAGTTCTAGAGGCTAGAAAGTCTTAATTTATGACCCAGCAGGTCCTCAGCTTCTGATGCTGCTACAGGTACAGCAAGAAAGAGACAGCAAGAAGGCGTATGTGAAAGAGTGAATATAGGGGAAACCTTTCTTAAAGTAATCCTCTGTAGTCCAGTCTCACTGGAACTACATCAATGCTTTCATGAGAGTAGATCCACCATGAACTCATCACTTCTTATGGCTCATACCCCCCCTTACTTCCATCACATTGAGGAATTAAGCTACAGCATGAGTTTTACTGAGGAAAACCTACATTTAAAGCAGGGCAGTTCAGTGAACAATGAAAAAATAATTTTTGGATTCAAAACTATGGGCCCCATAGTTCTCATCTCCCTAATTCATGTTGTCTTTTGTTTGTTGAAAACATATTTAATATTGAAATATTGTTGGTTTATATTTTTAATTATTTGTTTAATAATCACATGATTAGAAGAAGCATTACATTACAACAGCATTGACATATTCAATAACAATTTGCAGAGCAAAGATGCATCTCTTTCAACATTGGCTGTAAATTTTTAGGTTCACAGTTGAATTAATACAGTTATACAATATTGTACTCAGTATAATCCCTATAAGACAGAAAATTGAATGAGGTATTAACCTTTAAAATAGATCTCCACTTCATTTTAAAATATGCTGTTTCATACAGAAAAACTCATTTTTAATGCAACTAACAGATGTGTGCACATGCATCACTAATCTCTATATCTCTGATTATTACTAGTCACAGTCAGTTACTTTCTGAGATCCTTGGGATCTGGGCATGTATATAAAGTCATCAGGTATATTTCAATGGTACTGTTTTTCATATCTACTAATTAACATAAAGCAAATTTTTATGCTTCTTCTGCAAATATAACTCATTTTTCTATTTTTGATTTTTTTGTGTATTTCATATAGACCATCCCAAACAATCTTATTCATCTATATACCCACATCCCAATGGCACCCTCCCATAGCCCTCCCCCACTGGAGCCCAGGTACTCTGTCATCCCCGTTACTGTCCACTGTGTTCTTGGCGCCCCCAGCCGTTCCCCAGTGCTTGTCCATCCACTGAGTCTAGTCAGTCCATCTAGAGTTCCTTGTCTTAGGAAGATCAGCTCTTCCTCAACTAGAAGCAATCAGTGGCCAATATTCCTTTAGATAATATTGGGGTCTGCTGTACATTTTCCCAGTTCTATCCTGGGTTACTCTCTGGGAGTCTCTTGGGCCACCCTGGCCAACAACTCAAAGGAAGGTATCTCCTGTCTGGCATTGTTTCCTGTTAGGTAGACTTTAGATATACACATGGACTCTTTCTTTAAATTATTTATTTAATAAACACAATCAGAAGAAGCATTTCAATACAACTTGTGGTGGTTTGAATGAAAATGTCCCCCATAGGCTCCAAGTGTTTGGATATTTTGTCCCCCGATGATGGTGCTGTTTTGGGAGGTTTTAGAAGGTGTGGCTATCCTGGAGGAAGCATGTCACTGGAGCAGGCTTAGAAAGGTCTTAAGTCTTGCCAGATCTCCAGTTGCCTTCTTGCTTCCTATGCCTGCATGATGATGTGAGAGCTTAGCTTCTGCTGCTCCTGCTCCAGCCACTTCCAGCCACCATGCCTCCCTGCCATAACAGAGTGTAATTCCCCTGAACTGTAAGCTCAAATAAACTTTTCCTTCGATAAGTTCCTTGGGTCAGTGTTTCTATCACAGCAACGGAAAAGTGACTAATACAGTAATTGGTACCAGAGAGTGGGCTGTTGACTGTGAAGAACCTGACCATGAGGGCTTTCAGAAAAATGTGGAAGACTTTTGGAGTTTAGGCTAGAAAAGCAGTTGATTGCGGTAAGCAGAGCTTAACAGTCCTTTCTAGTAAACACCTGGAAGAAAGCAGTGCTAAGAACAATGTAGTTCCAGAGGGAAATAAGGGCTTAAGCAGCATTTGGGATATTTAGGCAGTCTGGCTGGAGTCTGCCCTCCACCTAAAAGCTTGCCTGAGGCTAAATTGAAAAGTAATGGACTAATTTCCTTGGTGGAAGAAATCTCAAGAAAGCCTAATGTAGAAAAAATGGCATGGCTATTAATAGTGAATATTATGCAGATCTACAGTGAAAGAGATCAAACAGGGCAGAAAGAAATACAGTTTGGATTGAAAAAGAGCACTAGGAAGACAAATATTGGAATCCAGGCATGTGCTGGAGAGGCTCCCTTTGATAAGGAGATTAAAGTGATTAAGGAGCGGCCAGCCTCCAACTTGTGAAAGGAAAGTGCTGCAGGGGCCACTGAAGAGAAAAGCTTCTAAAATGGATAAAGCAGGCTGGAGTCCACCCCAAACTTGCAGTCAAACTTGGCATTGTCATTCACCTGACACTGGCTTTAGAGGCATGAAAAATGCAAGAGTGAAGGGGTCATCAATTCTTCCTCCAAGGTTTCAGAGAGCCTCAGAGGCCAGGCAGCATGAAGCAGGGATTCCCCTGCCTAGAGAAGGCCCTGATAGGCCATTGCATGAAGCTGTGAAGGTGAAGCCTGGTTGGCAGTGGAGACCCCAAGAAGTTCATGATGCCAGAGCTGTGAGGGATCTGCCAAGACCTGTATACAGGGAGTGGTACCAGCACAAGAGAGAGATGTGTGTTACATGCAGCAAAACTAGAGAGGCTGAGCCATCTAAGCCCTTTGGAAGTAAAGTCCCAGAAGTGAGACATGGAGCTACTGGATTTGGTGTTTGTCCTGCTGGTTTTCAGTCATGCTTTGGTTCGGTATTTCCTTACTATTCCTCCTTTCTTCCCTTTTGGAATGGTAATGTGTATTCAGTTCCACTGTATGTTAAGAGTATGTAATTTGTCTTTTGATTTTATAGATGAAGAGCCAGAACCAGAATGCTCTGACTCCATTTTGGCTAGCTTCTTCAGACAAGCCCGGACAAGCTCAGGGATATTGTAAATTTTAACAGGGGCCTGGCATTAGGAGTTTTGGGACAGATGAAGGGACCCACTTTTGCCCCTGTGGTGGTCTGAATGAAAATGTCCCCCATAGGCTCCAAGTGTTTGGACATTTTGTCCCCAGATAATGGTATTGTTTTGGGAGGTTTTAGAAGGTGTGGCTATCCTGGAGGAAGGACGTCACTGCAGGGGTGGGCTTAGAGAGTTCTTAAGCCTTGCTGGACCTCCAGTCACCCTCTTGCTTCCTGTGCCTGTGTGATGATGTGAGAGCTTAGCTTCTGCTGCTCCTGCTCCAGCCACCATGCCTCCTCACC
>NW_008356845.1:1846885-1847374 GCF_000622305.1 Nannospalax galili
GTTTCATTACATCAACATTGACATATTCAATAACAATTTTCTGAGCTAGGCTGCATCTCTTACAAAATTGGCTGTACAGTTTTAGTTTTACAGTTGAATTATTACAGTTATACAATATTGTACTCAGTATAAACCCATAAGACATAAAGTTGAATGAGGTTTTAACCTTTCAAAAGATCTCCATTTCGTTTTAAAATATACTGTTTCTTGCAGAAATACTCATTTTTAATGCTACTTACACTTAGATGTTTCCACATGCATCTCTACTCTCTATGTATCTGATTATTACTAGTCACAGTCAGTTACACTCAGATCCTTGGCACCTGAGTATGGACATAAAGCCATCAGGTAGATGGTAATGTTTATCACTTCTATTAATTAGCATGAAGTACATTTTTATGCTTCCTCTTCAAATATAACTCATTTTTTAAATTTGTTGATTTTTTTTTTTTTTTGTGTGTGTATATCACACAAAAAATCCCAAACCAT
>NW_008356845.1:1847804-1850545 GCF_000622305.1 Nannospalax galili
TCCTTCTCTCAGGCCAGCCCAGGCCCCAAATTCCTGAGGGCAGCATCTTTCCTGAAGGGACCCAGACCTTAGGAGAAAGCCTGAGAACATCTGAGCCGCATCTCACTTGGGCCTCTGTGGGAACTCCTGAAGACAAAAGCAATTAGGCCACTCTAATATTAAATCAAAAGAGAGAACCTGAAGCCTAGACAAACCACCTTTTCATGCCCAACAAGTAAACCACAAAGGCACATGAAGTTTACAAAAAGAAGCAGATCTAAACTCAACAAAGGAAGGCCTGAGTCTCACACTAGAATCAGAAACTTTGAAAGAAATTCACATGTCAAAGTCACAGAGAAAAAAATAACATGAAAAACAAAAATAATATATCCCCAACAAGTACCAACAGTCCTCTAGAGGAGTACAATGAGAACTCCCTAGGGATAACACAGGACATGCAACTCAAAAGAACAATTATAAACATGATAAAATAATTCAGTGAATTTAAAGAACACACAAAGAAAGAAATCAAAGCACTGAAGGACAAAAGTGATAAACTTCTGAATGAATTCAGAAAAGAGTTAGAAATATTGAAGAATACTCAGGCTAAAATGAGGAAGGAAATGAAACACTCAGTAAGCCGATTAGAAACGACAGGAGAAAGCCTCACCAACAGGATGAATGAAATGGAAATGGAAAATAGAATATCAAGACTGGAAGATAAAGTGGACGAATTAGACCACTCAAGCCAAGATTATGAAAAATTTAAGAAAACACAAGAATGGAATATGCAGGAATTGTGTGACACCCTAAAAAAACCAAACTTATGAATCATAGGCATACAGGAAGGTGAAGAATCTCGAGATAATGGTATGGATTAGATCTTCAACAGGATTGTAGACAAAATTTTTCCAAAATTAAAAAAAGGCATGCCCATACAAATACAAGAAGCATATAGAACACCAAATACACAGCACCAGAAAAGAAACTCTCCATGTCACACCATAGTAAAAACACTAAACGTTCAGAACAAAGAGACAATACTGAAAGCTGCGAAAGGAAAACAAGTCACATATAAAGGAAAACTCATCAGGATTACAGCTGACTTTTCAGTACAAACTATGAAAACCAGAATAGCCTGGACCAAAGCATCCCAAACAATCTTATTCATCTATATACCCACTTCCCAATGGTGCCCTCATACCCCTCCTCCACTGGAGCCATATACTCTGTCATCCCTGTTACTGTCTACTGTGTGGTCGGCACCCCCAGTTGTTCCCAGTGTTTGTCCATCCACTGAATCTAGTCAGCCTGTCTAGAGTTCCTTATTTTAGGAAGATCAGCTGTTTCTCATCTAGCAGCATTCACTTGTCAATATTGCTTTAGATAAGATTGGGGTCTGCTGTTCATTTTCCAAGTTCTATCCTGGGTTACTCTCTGGGAGTCCCTTGGGCCACCCTGGCCAACAACTCGAAGGAAGGTATTGCCTGTCTGGCATTTTTTCTTGTCATGTAGCCTTTAGCTATACACATGGAGTCTTAAAAAATTATATTGACCCCATTAATCTTTGGTTTTACTTTCCTTTTGGGTGTTTAAGACCATGCAATTGGCCCAGATAAACCAATTTATTTTTACTCTTAAGACCATTTTAGGATCTGTTCCTCAGGGGTCACATGGGCTTTGGAGGAACCCTTGGCTTCTTTATATTTTATCAGTTCCATCTATGTGAAGATAAGTCAAAGATCCTGCTCAACTATGGCTGGCTTTGTTTGGAAGCATGGAGGAAATATTTCCTCTGTGTTGTAGACAGGACACTGATTCAAGTCCATTTGATGGAGTCTCCATGGCCTCCTTGATCAAGAGGACAGGTGACTCACCACAGTTACAGGACATTTTGATGTTTCCATGGCTTCCCTGATCAAGAGGACAGGTGACTCACTGCAGTTGCAGGATATTGAGATACTCATAGTCCCCTGGAACTTAGTCAATCTAGGAAGGCAAGGAGCAAAAACTGTCATTTACGTACCTCTGACCAAATTAGTATAGGCCTCAAAGTATGGCTGTTAAACATCCAATAAGGTTAGTTCTACCAGTCTGGTACTTTTAATTACCATGTGCAATGTAGATAAAGCTTGGCCAAACACCAAAAATTCTCAGATAAACCTTGCCTAGACATATATTCCTTGATCTAGTTGTGTGTATAATTTGTCAGTATGTTGTTGGACTAATATAGTTCCCTCTGGTTTTGTTTTTGTTTTTGTTTTTGTTTTTTTGGTCTTTTTGAAACAAGGTCTCCCTTTAGCCCCAGCTGTCCTGTATTCACCATGGAGACCAGGCTGGCCTCGAACTCACAGAGATCCACCTGCCTCTGCCTCCTGAGTGCTGGGATTACTAACTAGGCATTATTTATCTCTCACATGTATAACACTTCCACCATGGTTTCACCATTTAAGGTGCCCCCATTTTTCCCATTTCTCCCTTAATACCTTTCTCCTCCTTTAGCCCCAGCTGTCCTGTATTCACCATGGAGACCAGGCTGGCCTCGAACTCACAGAGATCCACCTGCCTCTGCCTCCTGAGTGCTGGGATTACTAACTAGGCATTATTTATCTCTCACATGTATAACACTTCCACCATGGTTTCACCATTTAAGGTGCCCCCATTTTTCCCATTTCTCCCTTAATACCTTTCTCCTATAGTTCCACCTCTCTTGAGCTCCTTCTTTCCCTTTATCCCCTAGATTCCTTGTATAACCCCCCTCT
>NW_008356845.1:1851460-1894694 GCF_000622305.1 Nannospalax galili
ACCTCTGTCAGATGTGTTGCTGGTGAAGATTTTCTCCCATTCTGTGGGTTTTCTCTTCACTTCCTTGGTTGCTTCTTTTGATGTACAGAACTTTTTTAGTTTAATGAGGTCCCATTTTTTGACTGATATCCGATTTAGAAAATCCTTTCCTAAAGCTATATCTTGTAGGTTATTGCCAATGTTTTCTTCTAATAGCTTCATCCATTTGGAGTTGACTTTTGTGCAAGGTGAAAGATAGGGGTTTAGTTTCATTCTTCTACAGGTGGTGATCCAGGTTTGCCAGCACCATTTGCTGAACATGCCGTCTTTCCTCCAGTGAATTTTCTTGGCCCCTTTGTCAAATATCAGGTGGCTGAAGTTGCATGCACTCATATTTGGGTCTTCAATTTTGTTCTATTGATCTACGGGTCTATTTTTGTGTCAGTATCAGGTTTTTATGACTATAGCTCTGTAATACAGTTTAAAATCTGGGGTAACAACAGCATTGCTCTTAGTGCTCAGGGTTGCTTTGGCTATCCAAGCTCTTTTGCGCTTCCATATGAATCTTAAGATTTTTTTTTTCCAATTCTATGAAAAATGTCATGGGGATTTGGATTTGCATTGAATTGAATCTATAAATGGCTTCTGGTAGGATGTTCATTTTCACAATATTAATTCTTCCAATCCATGAGCATGGGAGGTCCCTCCATCTTCTGGTGCATTCCTCAATCTCTCTTTCAAGACTTAAAATGTTCATTGTAGAGCTCTTTAATGTCTTCAGTCAGGTTTATTCCAAGATATTTTTTTTTTTGCTGCTAGTTTGAAGGGGAGTGTTTCCATGTAGTCTTCCTCTGTTTGTTATTGGTGTATAGAAAGGCTCAGACTTTTGTAGATCAATTTCTTTAACTTGTCACTTTACTGAATGTGTTAATAATTTCTAGGAATTTTCTGGTGGAATTTTTGGTGTCTCTTAGATATAATATCATCTTCAAAAATGGTAATTTGATCTCTTCTTTTCCAATTATTACTCTTTAATTTCCTGCTCTTGCCTTAATGCTCTTGCAAGAGTTTCAAGCACTATGTTAAATAGGAGTGGAGATAGTGGACAGCCTTGCCTGGTTCCTGATTTTAGTGGGAATGCTTCCGTTTTCCTCCATTTAGAATGATGAGCAGCATTTCCTCCTCCCTCTGCCTCTTTATTTCTCTGTGTCTCTTTTTGTTTTTGTCTCTTGCTCTGTGTGTGTGCATTTGTGTGCATGTGAATGCCTCCTTCTCTCCCCCCCTTCTCTTTTCCTGGTATATCAAAAATGAAAGCAGGTGATTTCATTGTATGACTTATTGACGTGTCTATATTGAACTATCCCTGCATCTCTGGAATAAAGCTGACTTGATTGTGGTGGATGATCTTTTTGATGTTTGTCTGTATGTGGTTTGCAAGTATTTTGTTGAGAATTTTTGCATCTATGTTCATTAAGGATATGG
The DNA here is from genome assembly GCF_000622305.1 of Nannospalax galili. Lineage (NCBI taxonomy): Eukaryota > Metazoa > Chordata > Mammalia > Rodentia > Spalacidae > Nannospalax > Nannospalax galili. Next base: position 1,852,922 of record NW_008356845.1, read on the forward strand.
GTCTATAGTTTTCTTTTCTGGTAGTATCTTTACCTGGCTTTGGTATTAGAGTGATGTTGGCTTCATAGAAGGAATTTGGATGTTCTCCCTCCATTTCTCTTTTTGAATACATTAAGTAGTATTGGGTGTAGATCTTCTTTAAATGTCTGGTAGAATTCTGCTGTAAATCCATCTGGCCCTGGGCTTTTTTCAGTTGGGGGGTTTTGTATCAGTTTCAATTTCCTTATGTGTTGTGGGTTTGTTTAAGCTGTTAGTCTCTTCTTGGTTTAGTTTTGGTGGCTCCCATGCTTTTAGATACCCATCCATTTCTTTTAGGTTTTCAAATTTAGTGGCATATAAGTTTTACAAGGATTCCCTTATAATGTTCTGGATCTTTTTGGTGTCTGTTGTGGTGTTTCCCCTTTCATCTCTGATTTTGTTGATTTGGGGATGCTCTTTCTTTCTTTTGGTTAACTGGGCTAATGGTCTGTTAATCTTACTTATCTTTTCAAAGAACCAGCTCTTCGATTTGTTGATTCTTAGTATTGTTTTGTTTCTATATCATTAATTTCTGCTCTGATTTTTGTCATTTCTTCTTGTCTACCGAATTTGGGTTTCAATTGTTGTTGCTTTTCAAGTGTCTTGAGTTGCAATATTAAATCATTTATTTGTGTTCTTTCTGGTTTTTTAATGTAGGTACTTAGTGCTATAAACTTCCCTGTAAGGACTGCTTTCAACATGCCCCAGAGCTTTTGTTGTGTTGTATTACCTTTTCATTAATTCCAGGAATACTTTTATTTCTTAATTTCTTCTTTGACCCATTCATCATTCTGGAGTGTGTTGTTTAATCTCCATGTGTTCATGTAGTTACTAGGATTTCTTATGGTGGTGTTTTTAAGCTTTATTGCATTGTGGTCTGATAGAATGCATGGAATTGTTTCAATCTTTTTGTATTCATTGAGGTTTGTTTTGTGCCCCAGTATATGGTTGACTTTGGAGAAAGTTCCATGGGGTGCTGAATAGAAAGTATATTCTTTGGTGCTTTGGTGGAATATTTGGTAGATGTCTGTTCAGTCCATTTGATTAATGGTATTGTTAATTCAGATGTCTGTTAATTCTCTGTCATGTTGACCTATCTAATGGAGACAATGGGGTATTGAAGTCCCCTATTAATCAGTTGGGATTAATCTGGGTCTTATTGTCCTGTAGTACTATTTTTATGAAGTTGGATGCATCAGTGTTTGGTGAATATATGTTCATGATTGTACTATCTTCTTGGTTTATTGTTCCTTTGATCAGAGTGAAGTGGCCCTCTATCTCTTCTGATTAGTTTTAGTTTAAAGTCTATTTTATCAGATATTAGAATTGTAACACCTGCTTTTTTCTTAGTACCATTTTCTTGGTATTTTTTTTCCATCCTTTCACCTTAAGATAGTGCCTGTCCTTAAAAATGAGATGAGTTTCTTGCAGACAACAAAAAGATGTTTTTTTTTTTTCTTAATCCATTCAACTAGTCTGTGTTTTTTGACTGAGTTCAGTCCATTGATATTTAAAGTTATTAATGAAAGACGTGTATTGAATCCTGTCATTTTTATTTCTATTTACATTCTTGGTATAGCTGTGCATTTCCAAAGTTATACCTTCATTGAGTTTCTTTCCATAACCCCTTGGGTATAGTTGTTCCTTTCTTCAGTTCTTTGTATTGTTTCAAGAACTCTCTCAAGGGCTGGCTTTGTGGACATAGATTTTTTCAGCTTACTTATATCATGGAAGACTTTTCCTTCCCCTTTAACTATAATAGATATTTTGGCTGGGTACAGTAATCTCCGTTGGCATCTGTGGTCATTTAGAACTGGGAATACTTTGGTCCAGGCTCTTCTGGCTTTCATAGTTTGTACTGAAAAGTCAGCTGTAGTCCTGATGGTTTCTCCTTTATATGTGACTTGTTTTTCTTTTGCAGCTTTCAGTATTCTCTCTTTGTTCTGTACATTTAGTGTTTTTAATATAATGTGCCATGGAGAGTTTCTTTTCTGGTCCTGTATATTTGGTGTTCTATGTGCTTCTTGTATTTTTATGGGCATGTCTTTCTTTAAGTTTGGGAAATTTTCTTCCACAATTCTGCTGAAGATCTGGTCCATGCCATTGTCTTGGGATTCTTCTCCTTCTTGTATGCCTATGATTCGCAAGTTTGGTCTTTTTATGGTATCACTCAATTCCTGCATATTCCATTCTTGTGATTTCTTAAATTTTTCTAGTCTTGATACTCTGTTTTCCATTTCATTCATCCCATTGGTGAGGCTTTCTCCTGTTGTTTCTAATCGGCTTACTGTTTCACTTCCTTCTTCATTTCAGCCTGAGTAGTCGTCAATATTTCTAAGTCTTTTCTGAATTCATTCAGAAGTTTATCCCTATCTTCTTTCAGTCCTTTGATTTCTTTTTTGTGTGTGTTCTTTAAATTCATTGAATTCATTTATTATGTTTATATTTGTTTTTTTGAATTACATGTCCTGTGTTATCTCTAGGGTGTTCTCTTTGTACTCCTCTACGGGACTGTTGGTACTTGTTGGGGATATATTATTTTGGTTTTTCATGTTATTATTTTTTCACTGTGACTTTGACATGTGGCTTTCTTTTGTAGTTTCTGATTCTTGTGTGAGACTCAAGCCTTCCTTTGTTGAGTTTAAGTCTGCTTCTTTTTGTAAACTTTATGTGCCTTTTTTGTTTACTTGTTAAGCATCAAATGCTGGTTCATCTAGGCTTCAAGTTCTCTTTTGATTTTATATTGGAATGGCCAAATTGCTTTCGTCTTGCTGCTCAAGAGTTCCCACAGAGGTCCAAATTGGATGAGGATCAGATGCTCTCAGGCTTTCTCCTAAGGTCTGGATCCCTCCAGGAAAGATACTGGACTTAGGAATTTGGGGGCTGGTCTGGCCTGGGTCCAGGGCCCAGGAAAGATGCTGGCCCAAGGAAGCTAGGGGGCTGGGCCAACCAGGGATGTAAAGGGAGGTGGGGATGGAAAGAGGCCCTGAGGGCTCCTAGGGACTACAGGGAGGAATTGGGTTGGTCTGGATGCAAAGGATAATGAAGCAGTGGGGAGTCTGGGCCAAGAGGTCAGTCCAGAGATCTTGGTGCCAAAAAAGAAATGGGCCAGTGTCCAGGCTAGGAGTAGAGATGGGGTTGGGGAGCTGGGAGGGTGAATGAGGCTGGGGGAGTCAAAGTACAGTGGGCACCACCAAACTTATCCAGCAAAGATGCTGGCCCCAGGAAGATCTCATGTTATCTTAAATTTAATTCTGACTCTTTCTAAACAGAGACACTTGAGGACTTTGTTTTAGCCTGTCATTAAATTCAGTGTCATGTTCTTTACATTTTCAGTGCTTAACTGTTCATATAGTCTGATTCCTTACCTCTGGTTTTCTTTCTTCTGACTGGACTCCAGCAGGCTTAAGTAAAAGTAATACACTTAGCAAATTTGTCAGAAATGATCTTCACTCTTGAATTTTTATTTAGTGGAATATGACAAACATATGAAACATATGAAAACATTACATCCCTCACAGCATCTTGCTTATTAATCTACTGTTGGTCACGCATTACTTCTCTGTGACTAATTCAGTGTTTTCCCTTTACTTTATAGAACTGCCATTTTACTATAATGTAAGTGTGGATTTATTTTATTTATCCTGCTCAGCATGTGGTGTGTTTTTTCAGTGTGAGTCTTTGTTCTGTTTCCTTCTGAGAGGTTTCCAGCCAACTCCCCTTAAAATATCACTTCCCTGACAATCAGTTACTTCTCTCCTAGTGAGAAAAAAATACTACTGGATACATGCTAGATTCTTTCAGTGTCTCTGCTCTACTAATTTCACTTTTCTTGTGCCTTGTCTTGTTCTGGTCTGTGTTTCATTCTGTGTAAATGCCTTGGAACTATTACTTTTCCTTTGGAGGGTTATTAAAAGAAGAAATTATTTCATCTGAACCTTTTTTTTTCATCTGAATCTTTTAATGGTTATGCACTCCAGGTTTTCCATTTTCAATACGAATTGTATCTGTTCTTATTTCTTACTTTTGCTTTTGTAATTTATTTTCCTACAGGGATGATTTTCTTTCCTGTCACACTATTTAACTTAGTTAAGCTAATGTAGGTACTCCACTATCTGAATGTGATGAAGACTATATTCAGCTCCCAATTATTGAGTTTTCTGGTGTTATTTGGATTTTCCTAATGCAGCATTCTTCAGTTGTTGCCACTAGGCCCTCTTGAGATCCCTGGTTCTTAAGCTGCTCCTTCATTGGTTTCTCAAGACTCCTTCCATCCATCAATGGTTTGAGACATTAATGGCTCAGTCACTCAACCAGAGAGGTGCTTGGCATAGGTTCCAACTGGACAGCCTTCTTTCTGTCCTGCACCTCCTGCAAATAGTTACCATTTAATAGTTGGAAATTTACTTAAACATTTCTTCCTTCCTTCCCTTCCCTCCTTTCTTCAGTCCGTGTGTGTGTGTGTGTGTGTGTGTTTGTGTGTGTGTGGTATATGTGTGTACAGTAACTCACAATGAATGTGTAGAGGTCAGAAGACATCTTTCAGGAGTCATTTCTTCCCTTCCACCTTGCTGAGAAAGGGTCTTTTTGTTTCTCCCATCTCTCTGTAGAAGTGATGAGATTGCAGAGGCTTGGTATCACGTGTGGCTTTTTTATTTTAATGTGGGTTCCAGGGATGGAAGTAGGGTTGTCAGGCTTGTACAGCTAGTGCTTTTTTTTTTTACCTGCTGTGCCATCTCCCCATCCCTAGAGGTGATTTTTTTCCAGCACTTTCACACGGGCAGCAGGAACACAGCTTCTGATCTCATGCTGGTAGCCTGGAATCTGGTCTCCTACTACTCAAGGATACATTCACAACTCTCTGTAGTGAGACTTTTACCCCTTTCTATTTCCCTGTGTGAATTACAAAAGTGACTAGCTTTGGCCCCACTTATCTACCTCTGTCTAGTTTCTATACTAAAGAGATATCTAACTCATTTTTAGGTATATAGAGTTTTAGAGCGGTCCCATCATTACTTTCAGAACTGAAAATCTTATTTAAGAATTAGTTTACAAGCTAGGTGTGGTGTGATGGCATAGGTCTGTAATCCCTTCATTTAGAAGGTAGAGGCAGGAGGATCAGGAGTATAAGACCAGCCTCAGGCTATATAGTAGGTTCAAGGCCAGCCTGGACTATATGAGACCCTGTCTCCACAAACCCAAACCAACAAAATTAGCTCATAATGCCAAAATGACCTGAAATACATTATCTTATTTGTGTCTATGAGCAGTAGATATAAAAACTATAATGTGTTTCAGGTCATTCTGGCAATGTGAGCTAATTTTTTTGGTTTGGTTTTCAGAAGCTGCATACTTCTGAAAAGCATCATTCAATAGCATTCATTCTTTCCTATTCATGCTAAATTTGGTATTATTCTCTTAAAGTAAATAAAACATGCTTTTACATCCATAACACAGTCCTAGATCAGAATTGAGTCAATGAACAGAGGTGATTCATTCGGACAGATTTTTCAAGGTCACAAGTAGAGCATTCTGTGTTCAAGCAGTTCTGTCTGCCACAGTATATAAATTCCACCAAAGTAATCGCCAAAAATGTGATTACTATTTACCTTCTCCCCAGTTCTTTGCCAAATGAAAATATTCTTTGGAAGATGAGGTTCAGTTCCCTGCACTGATACTTAAGCAAATGTGAGGCCCTCTAGCTATGCTTTGAAGTTTAGGACCCCAGAGAATGAGTCAAATGTGCCAACGAGGATATTGAGTGTTACAAAAGGAGGCAAGAGGTCCCCAAAGAAGTGCTTGACCTTCCTCCTGGTATTAATGTACTAAGAAATTTTGCAACAATGATCCAGAAAGCTCAGTCCTCTTTCCTGTAAACATTGGTGGAGAAACCATTTAAAGGTATTCACAGAACCAGATTTCATCATTCTTGAGCAAAGACCTTATCATGTTTATTTTACCAGTGATTCTTATTATGTAGTAATTCATTTGCCATGACTTTTTGCTTATTTCCATTTTCATGCATGTGCATGGTGTATGTGTGTGTGCGTGTGCAGGTACAGAGGCATATGCAGATGCATGTTCACATGTTTACACATGCATGGGAGGCCTGAGTTTGATGTGGGGAGTCTCTTTGATCAATCCTTCATATTGTGGAGACACAGTCTCTCAATCAAACCCCAATCTCCCAGATATGGCTGGTCTGACTAGCTAGTGAGCTTGTTGTGGGGATCCCCTACCTCCACCTTCAGAGGCTTCAATTACAGTCAGGACACCAGGCCCACCTGGCATTTACATGGGTTCTGGGGAATCCATACTCTGGTCCTTGCTCTGGCTCAGCAAGTGCTTTAAACACTGAGCCATGTCCCCAGTCCTGGTTTCCATAATTTTATGTAGCAGACAACAGTAGAATTTCATCTCCAAAGTGTTTAGGACACTCTTCTCAAAACCTTTTCTATGAATTTATGGCTTGACTACTAAAGATTATGTTTTCTTTAATCTTTTCTTAAATTATCTCCCTTTTCCCTTAAAATCCTCATCTTTCAGCACTGGTAACCTGCCCCTTGTACTTTGCGTCTTCTTTCAGGCAGCTGAGTTCTGAAGCAGCTGAAATGAGAAAAAGGCAGCAATCACAAAATGAAGGGACCCCCGCTGTGCCTCAAGCACCCGGAAACCAGAGGCCCAACAACACGTGCTGTTTCTGCTGGTGTTGCTGCTGCAGCTGCTCCTGGTAGGTGGAAGACACGCCCCACCCCGCGTGAGCATGTGTGCAAACCTTCAACCCCCAGAAACCTCTCAACATGTCTTATTTCCCCACTGTGCAATGCAAACTGTTGAAGACCATCCCTGATACAACACAGACATTCCATAAGCAAAACTGTCTCAGAGCCTCCATGCTAATTAGTAGTAAGGAAAAGAATGGGAAATTGCTTATGTCATGTTTCACTTCATGCATTTTCTTACAGACGTGGGTAAAAATAAGATTATAGTTCTACAATGGGCTATCTATGAACACTATTCTCCAGTGTCATGATGGTTCAAGAACCAAGAATATTAGGACAGCATCTGGGGTTACTGCACATAGTTTGAACATAGTATTTTCATTGCGTGCTTTCTCATATGGGGTTGATCATTCAGCTACATAGCCAGGAATTTGTGAGTCAGGATGACACCCTCAGCCACAGAATTCCTGCCAACAAGGACACTGAGAGAAGAAGCAGAGATTTATGACCTCCAGTTTGACATGTCAGACACTGTGCTTGGAAGGGAGACCAAGTCAATTAACTGAACTCTCTAAGTCAGACTCTGATTTTTGTCATAACTTTATCACTGACAGGCCCCCAGCATATCTGTCTGTATTTGTTTTCCTCAAATGATGATGAGAAAGACAGACTGACTTCCAAGGCCTATATTGTGCTAAATATTCATTATTTGAGTCACTGGTAGAACTTTTCCAGGTTCAGATTCCTTAAGTGCACTTAAGGAAATCAGTCAATCCAAAATCTGTGAAGTCTACACAAATGACCTCTTTCAGAGTGAGACTAGACTTACTAGAACTTTCCTTTGAAACCTGTTTTGTGGTCCTTTAAGATCTAATTTTAGGAGTAGAACTTCTGGAGTAGCAATAGCTACTGGATCTCCTTGGCCTATTTCAAAATCTGACTGAAAGGCCCAAGTGATTGATTCATCTTGTTGACATCCACTGTTTTCCAGCATCCACCTTTTGATATGGTCCAGTTTCACTGTGGCCAGAGTAGAGGATGGAGAGTGCTGTGCTGTGTCAATGGGCACCCCTTGATGACAGAAAAGCTGCCTTGATGAAGAAAACTGGAGGCCCAGAAAACCTTCAGATATTGTAGTCATCGGGAAGGTTCAGAGTGATTTTTATAAGTACAAAATTTGCCTTCTGGATGATTCTTTGTTAGAGAAAGTCATGCATGATTCATCTGCATTCGGTCTAAAGCCTTAATGATTTCAGATGGAGGAAACAGAGTTCAAGATGAGGCTGCTGTCTCAGTCATAGCTGTGTAATTCTTTTTCTTATCACTCCTACAGCGACTGTCCAGCTCAGGTCTTAATCCATGAAATACTTTGTGGAGACAATATAAGGATTCTTAAGCCAGGCTGCCAGAGCTCAAATCATGTCCTTATCTGTCACCAACTGTGTGACCAATTGCAAAGTAGTTCATCTCTCTGGTCCTCAGACTCCTCATCTATCAAGTAACTAACATGATTCCATACCTCATAAAACTAAAAATTAAATGAGATGCTGTATGTGATGAGCTACAAAGGGCACCTGAGATGGAATGAACATTTAATGAGACTTAACTCCCTGGGCTGTGGGAAATTTCATACTGGAATAATAAAAACTCTCCAAAGAGTGTAGATAAAAATTTAAAAATCAGTCTATAGGGACAGTGAGACATCTCAAGAGGAGAACACATTTGTCACACAAGCCTGGCAATCTGAGATCTATGCCTGGAACTCACATAGTGGAGGGAGAGATCCAGCTGTGCAAAGTTGTCCTATGATGTCTACACCCATGTGGTAGTATGCTCATACCTGTACACACACACACACACACACACACACACACACACACACACACCATATATACACAGGCACTAATAAATAAAAATTTAGGGCCTGGAGAGGTGGCTCAGCACTTAAGAGCACTGGTTGCTCTTGCAGAGGACCCAGGTTTAGTTTCCAGCACCCACATGGGAGTCTACAACCAACCATCTATAACTCCAGTTCCAGGGGATCCAACACCCCCTTCTGGCCTCCATGGGCATGACATACATGTGATGCACTTATATACATGCAAGCAATACATTCATAATAATAAATAAAATATTAAAAATAACAAATAAAAACATCATGTAGATATAATGCAGAATTTTTCCTAGAACAAAATCTATTTTATTTAACATTCTATATAAAACATTATAAATACGCCATTACACAGTGTTACAGATTATAGTTCTATTTCTCATTCACACTCTGCCACATTCCCATGATCAAATATCATTTTATTTATCTGCAAAAATTGAGTTCTTTTTTTTCAGAATTAAAACACTGGAAAAATCATCCTGAAGTTGGGTTGTACTGTGTTAGATGCTTAATAAATACAGTTACGCATTAGTTTGGTGACAGGGATATATTGGGTAAATGATATAGGTATGGCAATTTCTTCATTGTGATCTTATCTTAGAGTGGACCTAAACAAGCCTACATGGTGCAAGCCAATTAGTCCATGCACTCTCTTCATCAATCAAGAGACTCAGTAAGCAAGAGATGGATGTAGCTGCTGCCAGTGTAGCCCTCAAAATAGTGACATTATTTTTATTAGGAGACACTCTACCAATGAAAAGTACAACCTAGTAAATATATACATTTATAGCATAATCATTCATAGCAGAGTGCACTACACATAGCTGTGTGTGTTGTGCACTCACCAAAGTATAGGACAATAGATTTATTTATACCACAGCTGCACTGTATACTGTGTTATAATGGTTATGCTGTCATTAAGTGATGGGTTTTTTAGCTCTATTATAATCCAGGACTACTATTACTTATGGTTTGTCACTGACTGGAACATTTTTATATGGTTTATAACTGTAGTCAGTGAGATTTGTTTTCATTGACATTCAGATATTTAAAGAGCCTTTCTTTAAAAACTTCCTTAAAGCACACACCGAATAATAAAACATTCCAGTTAGCTCATCAGCATCAAATTGTCACAGAACAGATATTACAGATCAAGAATAAAGAAACTTTGGGAAGCTGCATCAGCTTTCCACACCTTTTGAGTAATGATATTTTAAATGTCAAATACATGTTGCATTATCTGGGTACTCTGTTAGCCTGAGACTGGAATATGGCTGTCAGAGACTGCACTTATCAGGAATGGATTAAGGCTGTCTGTGCCTGGTGTTAACAGTTACACAGTTTATACATTTATAAGCCCTTCAACATAACACAAAAGATAAGTGGTCTCTATCTTTGAATATAAAATTCTGTTGTTTATATTCACTGTAATAGTGATAGTTTCATACAGGTGTTGTCATACAACTGTGCCTTGTGTCTAGACTGCATTCACCACTCATTCAGCCCTCACCTTACCCTTGCTCACCTCTCCCTTCTAACTCCCACCCACTGTCCCTGACATAAAAAAATAGGTTTTCCAAAAAGAATGAAAATGAAATTTCCTTGAACTATAGATTTTAATCTTAATTATGTTTGAAAAAATTCAAATGAAAATGTCATTTACACATAAGTTTTTGTTTGTTTGTTTTGAGATAGGGTCTCCCTGTAGCCCCAGCTGACCTGGAACTCACTATGTATACCAGGCTGGCCTCAATCTCGTATAAATACACCTGCCTCTACCTCCCAGGTGCTGGGATTAAAGGTGTGTGCCACCATGCCCGGCCACATACACTTAGAAAAATATCATTTTTATACTTTGAGTTTAGGAAAGAAAATAAGAAAAGAAAGGGTGTTTTTGGAGTGAGAAAAATAAAAAAGAAATAAATGTTCTTTAAAATTTCCAGGCTAGGTCAAAGGGGCATAACAGAAAGAAACGTGAAAAAATGTAATTTCAGGACTAAACAATGTTAGGAATCAAAACATAAAACAGCTGTCACTTACGAATAGGAACAGTTGTCATGTGCTGGTTTTACTTCCTTTTAAGGAATAAAATGCCAGAAAAATAAATTTCTATATCTAGTATTAAATATCAATATCCTGCTGTAGCATTACATGTTATGGAGCTTTTCTAATAATGTGGTATTTCCTTCAAATTTGCATTTCTCATCTGTTCCTCGCTGATAGCCAATTTCTCATTTTTTAATTTATCCCCATCTTTAGAAAAATGTTACCATGTGTGATTTTAGGGAAGGATATAGAACACAGAACTGCTGGGTGTTCCCATAGTTTTCCTCAAAATCTAGTTTTGATAGTCTTCATAGTGACTGTATAACTGTAGCCCTGTCAAAGAGCGACTTCCTTCCCTAAGATAATCTTTTTTGTGTGTCCCCTCATGGCCCTCCATTTCAAGAAGGGACGGCAAGAAAATGAAGTTTAGAGTCCTTAATTGTCTTATACATGAGCCATGGACACCCCAAATTACAGTCATAAAATGAACACTCTATACATGAACAAGGAGGTTTGGGGATTTTATTTTATTTTATTTTGCATATGAAGATTTTGTCTGCATGTATGTAAGGCCCCATGTGTATTTGATGCCCACGGAAGCCAGAAGAGGGCATTAGATCCCCTGGAACTGGAGTCACAGATGGTTGTTAGCCACTGTGTGGGTGCTGGGAATTGAACCTGGGTCCTCTACAAGAGCAGCCAGTGCTCTTAACCACTGAGCCATCTCCAGCCCCAAGAACAGGGAGTTTTAACAAGACCACTTGTCTAAAGATTCAAGGCTGACTCTGGCTGAAAGAATAACTTGCCTCGTCAGCTAAAACCTTTAGCTAGTACTGTCAAGAAAACAGGGACTAGTGAAGCCACTGAAATATGTGTACCTGAGATAGCATGTGTACAAGTGCATTGCAGACTAGAAACTTCTATGTTCACTAACATAAAGGACACAAAAGGAGGTCAAAAGTAGAGCTTTTGAAATTTACTTTGAACTTATAGCTAAGGTCCACATAGTCCAGAAAGCTCTCATGATATCACAAGTTACATGAAAATAATCCAAATTAATTTTTCCAAAGTCATTGGGTGCTAATCACTCTATTAACACCTACAAGTTAAGTGTCCATCAAGCAAGACAGATTTCCTTGTGTTTAGCTAAAAAATTAGAACTCAAGAGCTCTTATTACCAGTAGTCCACCAACATGTTAGTATGACCTTTTCTTGATACCCAGTGATGGTCAGGTGACAGCCGTAGGAAATAAAGGTCAGAAGGATTCCTGACCATAGCCCTGTGTTCCTATTTTGAGTTTCCATTGGAATATTTTTTCCTCTGGCTAGTTTATGTAATAGACTTAGTGTTGTGATTTGGATATAAAATGGTTTCCACAGGCTCATATATTGGGGGCATGTAGTTATCAGCTGCTGGTGCTCTTCGAGGGGGCTGTGGAACCTTTAGGAGGAAGGGCTTAGCTGGCAGACACAAGTGGTACTTTGAGTTGCTAAAGCCCACGTATGGTTCCAGTGTAGCGCTCTCTGCTTCCTGCCTATCACTGTGAAATGACCAGCCACCACAAGCTCCCACCACTATAAACGGAGCCACTTCAGCTGCCTGCCACACCCTCACTGCCATGATGAATGAAAGTCCCCTGGAACCGTGAGCCAAAATAAGCTCTTGTCCCTTCTGTTCCTTCCATCAGGTATTTAATCACACAGACAGGAAATGTAACCAACACACTTAGATATAGATTTTTGTTTGAAACAAAAATGTCCTCACTAAAAAATACATAATAATCATCATGACTGGAAAATGCTGTGTTTAACTCCATAGGTCAGTCAGAAACTGATGACTGGCCAGCTATCATTAGTTACAGACATGGGGTGAGATGGCAGGCTTCTTAATATCCAATGTATTGATTGATCCACAGTAATATAGCACTTCCAAACTTTTCATTGCCAGATTTGCTATGAACCCCTTCTAAACACAACTTTCCCAGTCTCAACCCACAGTCTCATATTCTGCTTGGATACTCACAAAGTTTTGGAAATGGTACCAGATGTTTTGCAGGAAAAACTGGTCACAGAATAAATTTAGTAAATCAACTAGTCCTTTGAAAGTAAAACTGTCAATCTTTTAGACACATTAGTTTCCACAGTTCCCGGACCGTGGGACGGAGCTTACTAAGGAAATGTTAAGCACTTCATAAACACACATTTCATTTTCTCTCCCTCCGTTTTTAACAAGCACCAAGTACCACAGCCTCTATAATTCCAAATAGTGCAAAAATGTCCTATTTTATCCTCTGATGCTGTCACACTTGAGCTCCCTGCCAATGGAAATATTAAGATGCATGCTTTAAACGCCAAAGGATATTTTTTGAAAAAGAAAACAAAAATCCACGTCTGTACCACAGTGAAGAAACCACTCCCTGGATAGAGACTCAAAACATGCAGGCTGAATCATCTCACTGGAGGCAGCAGTGAACAAATGTCTCCTGTGTACCTGTCGCCCTCAAGAGCTGATTCATCTTGCATGGAGCATAAATTATTTCTATGAAATAATTTACTCTGAGCAGTATTTCCAAAGCACTTGTGACCAGATCATCATGAATATAACTTCCAAAGAGATCTAGATTTGAAATTCCATCTCATGATGATAAAGAAGAATTTTCTGAAGGATTTCTATCAGTTATGTGAACTTTACAGTCAAGAAACATGGATCTTGGGTTTCACAGGCCATAGCCACAAACCAAAAAGTAAGTAGTAGGGCCCTGAAACATGAATGTGTCATTCATTCATTAAACCATTTGGTTATAATTACTCAAATATGCATTGTTACTTGGCACTTTTTCACCTTGTCAGCATTTGCCTGGCTCTGCCCGCCTCCACAATGACAGAGAACATAACACTAAGCCATTGAATCCAGGTGCCAACACTTAGTTTTATTCTCAGGTCAGTCTTTTAAGGAGTTTAATATTAAAGCTGTCCCTGACCCCACGTAAACTAGACTTGGCAGACTCCTATCTATTGTAAAGCTGTGAGAATGAAAACTAAATTGACATGTGTCTATCACAGGTATCTGTGTAACCCTTTTGACTTACATTTACTTAAAAATGAGTATATTTTCTGAGTATCACATTGCATAACTTAGATTATTAAGGGAAAATGGAAGGAAAGAAATAAATTAGGAGAGTAGAAAGAACGATGATCCAAGATCAACTTGGTTCAGCTCAGGTGAGGGCGTGGGAGCCATCTTAGAAGCTAAGGAATCGCCCACCCACATAAGGAAATGCAGTGCAGAAGCAATCAAGTGGCCTGGTGGACACCTTGGGGTCACCTAAGTGACACTTCTGGCATGGGCTCCCTAAGCTAGGGACAGGAGGAAAGATGAATCTGCAGGTTGTCCTATGACCTCTACATGCATGCCTACACACAGTCACACACAGACACACACACACACATACACACACATATAAATAATAACATTTTTTAAGATGAATCTGTCAGATCAGAGAGTAGGAAGTTGCTTAGTCCAAAGACAAGATGAGATGGGACAATTGCAGAAGAGGGGGCAGAAAGATTGTAAGAGCCGGGGCTGGTTCATGAACACAGAGAAACAGAGGCTTTCAGGCCACTGGAAGCTTGCACGTGTGAACTTGTGGCACAGGACCCGTGCCAACTCAATTAGACAAGGACCAGAGTGGAGCAAGAGAAATGGGTGGTGGGCTGGCCCTAGACTGAGAACTATTGAAGACTGATTTACTGGGTGAGAGAAAGCAGGCCTTACCTATGATCTGTGGATAGACTGACTAGACTCCAGTGGATGAATTTCCACTGAAGGACACCTGGGTACAAATGCTTGGCTGGATAGGACCTAACACATATGGCATAATACATGGGTCCTGTGGGGGCCTGGGGGCATGGATGGGGGAGAGGGTCTAAATTTGATTAAGAACTATTGTATACAATGCACAAAAGCTCAATAGAAATATTTTTAAGAAAAAAAGTGACTCTTTTGCACAGCAGCTAACTGGAACTGAAATAATATAGAGAATCTACTTTCACAATGGTTCTTTTAAAACAATGAAAAATTTAAAAACAAAGCTCCTACCCTTTGTTAGTTAAAACCCTTTCTAATTCATTTGTTGTAAGAATGTGTGGCATGTTGCAAAGCCTCCCCCACAAGACCACACAGTACAAAATGACTTATTATTGGAAGCATTCTGACAATGTTAAGATTATGTCAGCCTCTTTTTAAGGTGAAAGTATTCTCAAATCAAGTGACTTTGGGCCAGGGAGTATTCACTCTGAAAACCAGAAGGGGGACATGGTTCCAGGAATGCAAGGGGCCCAGGCTGAGTACTCACCCCCTTCAGCTTGATTAATACATTCACAGAAAAATTAAATAACTATTATGAAACCCCTTAGAAAGACACAATTATCAAAACTCCTTTCATGTAAGAAAAGATATATTTTTTTCCAAATAAGGGTAATTATATTTTTTCAGTTCTGACTTGAACTTTGTATTTATAAAGGTAATACAGCCATCTAGTGGAAAGAGTTTTAATAGCTGATAATTTACTCCAAGTGTAAAACAAACTTAAACGGAATAAATCTTCTATCATGACAAAATATATGTAAGATATAAGAGTTTATGTAGTATGTGTGATTGTTTCTTGCTTGTTTGCCTTTTCGTTTCTTTTTGAGACCAGGTCTCACGTAGCCCAGGATAGCCCTGAACAAACTTGCTATGCAGCTGAAGTTGACCTTGAAGTTCTGATTCTCCTGCCTCCACCCCTAGAGTGTTGAGATTACAGGTGCGCACCACGACACCTGGTTTTATATCATTTCTGGGAATTGAACCCAGGCCCTCATGCATGCTAGGCAGGTCCTCTACCAAGTGATCTACATCCTCATACCTGGCAGTGAGATTTTTAACACTGCGTGAACCATGTGAAAACTATATATCTGTGTTGTATAATGTTTCCAGAGACAAATTTCAAACTATTCTCTGCCCCAGATACCACAGTAGAAGCCAATTATGTTACAAAAATGTGGAAAGGGAGAGGTCCAAGTAGTAGGTTTGACACTGACTTAGTTTATGTCTGAAATTGCAGGTCTTTCTATCAACTTCTAGTGTCTTTGTCCTTCTGTTTAGTGTTTTAGTATGGTGTGATATGTAGTGTGTGTATGTGTGTGTGTGTGTGTGTGTGTGTGTGTTGTGGTGAGGTGTTGTGTGGTTTGTGTGTGGTATGTGTGTGTTGTGTGTGTGGTGTGTTGTGGAGGAAAGCACTTAGCAGTCTGGTATGCCCCTCCCAGACCTTTAATAGCAACCTTTTCTGTGAATAACTAAAAAGGCGAAAATACCACAGACAGCTCTTTTATATAAAGACAAGCAACAGTAGTGCTTGCAGAGCAAAGCCTGCGTAAGATCGAAGTCAGAGGATGCAACCTCAGCGTCAGCTCCAGTCTGTGGCAGCTGGGGGCAGTGCAAAAATCTCTTTGATAAAATGTAAGTTGTCTCCCCCAGCCTGCCCCCTCCAGAACTCACTATGTAGACTAGGCTGGCCTTGAACTCATAGAGATCTGCCTACCTCTGCCTCCCAAGTGCTGGGTGATTGTCATTTTAATAGGTAAACAACTTGCTTTATTTAAAAGTCAGTAATATCGATGACAGTGGTGTGTTTTTGGAGCCTTGATGTCACAATGGATAAAATTTGAGTACTTCATTCTCAGTTGAATTTTATGTAAATATGTGTGATCATCTTCTATCCCAGCGTAACCATGACTACTGTGAAGTTTCCATGTCTTTTGCCACTGTTTCAAGTATTCTTTCTAAAATCTGATTGTTTTTCTTAAAACAGTGGTAGACCATCTTGCAAAACAGGTACTGTCTTTCATCTCTAAAAGCAAAGCAAGTCAGTAAACCCAACCACGGGCATGAGGAGATGCTTCTCTCCTCTCACTATGCACACCTCCCTTCTCACCGACGGTGTCCACCACACAGACAAGGCCCATTTTCCTATGTGCTGAAAGGTACTGGATGGGTTTCTTCCCCTCTCTTTCACCACACTAGAGAATCTCTAATGGAGTTTAAACACTTCCTTTGATAGATGGAGCCTCAGTTGATGCTCTTCCTTCCTGAAGTACTTGGGCTTTGATCAAGATTCCCACAATGAGCACAGTGGATGTTGTTTTGTTCTCTTTGTTGCCAGCTGTTGTGTGACACTATTCTTGGGGAGACCTGAATGGCCATCTACTCACCCAGATAAGGAATAAATGACAGGCCAAAGTAAGGATACCTCAAAGTCCAGCTTGGTAAACCAATGGATTTTACTGGGGTTACATACAGGAATACGGGTAAAGGGTTACTAACAGGAGCAAAAATGACTCAAAGACAGTTGCGTCACCAAAAGCCCACTTCGGCATTGAGTGAGAGCTCATAAAAGCTGGAAACCTGGGCAGCTGAACAGGTTGTATGTACAGTGTCCCTTCAAGGCAGCTTGGGTGGTCTGAGTGACTTTCAGTTATCTGGGCTGGTATCCTCTTCCTCTGGATGACTCATGGGTCTGAGCCTCCTCTAGGTAGCTAGGCTTGTCTGAGAGTGTCTCCCAGCAGCCCTTACTGTCTACATAAGCCTGGCTGGGGAGAGGAGGGCCTAGTATATCTGGTCAGTTTCAGGGTCATCCTCAAGCTTTTGAGTTGTTTACTTCCTGAGCTTAAGGAGCTTCCTTGCAGGATAGAATGTCTCACCTTCCTTAGAACATCTTTCTTCTTAAGGAGCTTTCCTCCAAGATGGAAGGATTTATCTCGGAGGAAATTGGCACACAACACTTAATTTGAAAGAGAAACGTTAATTGAAAACAGTACCTATGTGAAAGTGAAAAAAACTCACACTTAAGGTGGAAAGGGATCCTGGCTCATGGTTCAAGGTCCAGCTCACTGTGGCTCATGGGAAGAGGCCAAGGCAGCAGGAGTTGGGAGCAGCTGGTCACATTGCATCCACAGTGAGAAACAGCAACGAATGTGCCGCAATGCTCAGCTCCTTTCCCCATTTTATAGTCTAGAACCTTCTGCCCAGTCAAACAGACTGCAAACAGTCAAGATGCGTCTTCTGCATCAATTAACATTGTCAAGATAATTCCCATGGGCATGGCCAGACACCCACCTCCTCAGTGATTCTAGAGCCTGTTGAGTTGGTAGTAAAGAACACTAACCTTCACATATATTTTCGTGTGAGATCGTATAACTCTTAAATTTGGTGCCTTCTTTTTGTCTTTTCTCAGACACATAGAACATTGAGATGTTGAGTGAGATTATGAGCAGAAATTTATTATCACCTTCAAAACGCCCCAACCCTATCCTTCCTTAGAGCAGAACCAAGCAAAATTGAAGATCTGTTACTATGAGGAGTGACCAACGAGTATGGGGGGTGGCACATACATGTATGTATGCATGCTCACGTTTGAAGGGCATGTACATGCAGGTGTGTGTGCAGGCCAGAGGTTGGTGTCACGAAGCTTCTGCTCTTCCAGCTTATTCTTTGAGACTGAGGCCATCAGTCAAACCCAGAGCTCTCCCACAGGGATGGTTTAGCTCTCCAGCGTGCTCTGAAGACCCTCCCCCGTCCCTCCTTCCTGGGCCACCATGCTTACTCTTCACTTTCATGGACTTTAGGGATCCCAACTCCATTCTTCCCACTGATGCAGCAAGTGTATTAACTGCTTAGCTGTTTCCCCAGCCCTTTACTGGTTTTTGATCATTGCTAACTTGAAATCAATTTTTTAAAATGATACAAAGGATCAGTTGATTAAAAGGATCAATTGCCCACTACTGAAGTTCAGTTTCTTTTTACAAGATGAGACTGTGCCCAGCATCTGATTAAAAGATGCTACAAACGGTGAACAGTTACACATTTACCAAACATCTGTAATAACTAGTTTTAGTCCAAATATGTGTCCATGTTTTACCATCTGTAGAAATGAAAGATGTAAACACACCCCAATGTTTTATGCTGATCACTCTAATACGGTAGCATTTGGGATGTTTATAAACATCACAGAAACTGGTATAGGAGCCAGAATCTGTGCTCAGAAGTGTGTGAACCATGCATGCAAATTCCAGAGTTGTCACTCTACAACAGGAGCACAGAGAGAACAAAATTTTCAAGTATGTTCCATGAACTGTGACCTGTGTTTCTGTGACACACCCTCTGGGACACTGTAGAAATGAGTAATTTCCTATTTAAATAAGAAGTTTAAAATTCAAAAAGGTGCAAATTTTATAAATACAGGGAAATTTGACAGAAGAATGTCTGTGGTGCATCTCCTCCAACCACCTACTCAAATTCTGGGAAAGTATCATCACTCAAAGATACTTCGAGAAACTTCGAGAAACTGATAAATCTCATCTCCGACACGTATTGGTCCTAAATGGATTGCAGTTTAGGGGGCTGAGTTTCCTGGGCGACCTCAGACTTCAAGCACATTCCTGGTACCCACATGCACAAACTGGTGCTGCTGGGTCCCTCTCCCTGGCTACACTGCACTGTAGGCTTTGCCTTTTCTAGTCCTGGAATTTCTGGCCCCTCTCCAGGGCTCCACTTAGTGTAGAGTCTGTACTGGTACCAGTCAGCTGCTGCTCTGTGTCTCAGAATGTCGGGGGTATTTCACTTTTCTCAGAGGCTTACTTAGTCTTCTTGTCATGATTCCACACCAACAAACGTCACACTGTGCCTAATGCTGGGTAGATGAGAACGTGCTTGACTTCGTTATTGAATTTTATTTTTTATTTGGAGCCTGCTTTTTCCAGTTAAAGACTCCTTTCTAACTTCTGTTAGGTTCTCTTTTCTACAGTGAATCTACTTTCTCCAGGATCACTTTCAACTGCAGCTTTGCCTCATCTGTTAGAGCCTGAATTCCTTGGACTCTCTCCTCCACTCCATTCTCTACATCCTTACCTCCCCTAACCTGAGAATGAAAGACCATCTCCCTCAGCTTCTCTAGCCAGACTCCTCAGATTAAGAACTACTTGTCCACCAGGCACGGTAATCCATGCCTTTAATCCCAGCATTTAGAAGGCAGAGGCAGTCAGGTCTCTGTAAGTTCAAGGCCAGCCTGGTCTACACAATGAGTTCCAGGCCAGCTGGGACTACAGGGAGACCCAGTCTCAAAAAGACCAAAAAAAAAAGAACCACTTTCCCAACACCCCAACACCACCTCCCCCACAACCCATCCTGCCAGTCTTTTCTGCATTCATTTAAGTGGGATATGTGTGGCAAACGGAAGGCCTGCTTCACAGTAGATAGTAAAAACAGGATTGTAGAGTTCAAACTCCAGCTGATCACAGTTCCAGCTCTGAGTTGGATCAACACGTACTAGACCACTCTGTGCTTTATTTTTGCTCACCTAGAAAATGGAATAATAGCAGAGTGCAAAGAGAATGGAGCCCCTGAAAATAACCTGCATTGCCTTGTGGCGTGCACAAGTAAGCAAGCCACCAAACGAGATGTATAGAGACCTCTTTGGCTTCGGACTGATAGGCTCTCATGAAGCTACTCAGCTTCTAGACAGGGGTATACATTTGCTAACTCGGGAGCTTGAGGAAAAGCCATTGACATCCTCCCTACCTTCCCTCTTAATAACTACTGGTCACTCCCATTATGTCTAGTCTTCCCCTTGAACCTGAGGTTTCCCACCCCAAGGTACTGCTCAGTTATAGTTTACCTGAATCAGAAAAATCTTATCATTCAGGTTAACAAAATGCACAGGATTGCCCTATTCCAAGCATCCCACTCTGTGTCATACTGACCAGAGCTTTCCCCTGCTGTCTTGGTTTCTTTTCTGTTGTTGTTATAGAACACCTGACAGAAGCAACTTAAGGGAAGTTAAGAGGCTTATTTTAGTGCACAGTTCAAGGTACAGTCCCTAAAGGAAGTTAAGGCAGTATAAGCTTGAAGCAGCTGGTCACAACACACAGTCAGCAAGCAGAGGGATGAAGGCAAGCTAGGCAGCTCATTTTTCCATGTTTATACAATCAGGATGCCCAGCCAAGGAATGATCCCACCGTTCCCATATTAACTAACATGATCAAGACAATCTCCTGCAGGCCTACTCAGAGTCACATCTCCTAGATGATTCTAAATTCTGTCAAGTTGACAACTGAAATTAACCACACCCACCCAGTGTTTTGAGCCCTCAGAGTTTGCTGGCCTGCCCCTCTCAAGACACTGAAACACTGACTTCATCGATTGAAGGAATGATGGTATCTATGACAGAAAATATTGCTTGCAGGAGACGATGGTGTCAACTTATCATAGACTGCCTTGGATTCTGATATGTTTTATCTTCTTAACTAACAGGGAGAAAATGAATGAAAAATAAAGTGTGAACAAATTAGCCAAAAATCAAAATGACTTTCCATTTTTAAAGGTAGCACAACAACATATCAAATATTAAAACACATGAAGTGCAAAAGCTATAGTCAGATAAATACCTCAGAGAACTTAGGTGATCCAAATTATGTAAGGATGAAGTAGAAATGAATAAGAATGTGAGGATTCTAATCTAGTTTACGATTTTATTTAAGAATTACTTTTCCTTTAGTTGGCATGGATTTACCCATTATTTAAAAAGTTTTATTCTCCTATCTGTATTTTAAATATTCTCACATGGTTGGCAATAAAATTTCCTGTGAAATGTTTCCCCTGTAAAATGTACTCTTTGACAGTTTCAAACTCCCTTGACAAAGATTTGTTCTGCTGCGTTACAGCCTCACGGTGAGGAATGAAGAAAGAGCAGACAGCGCAGGAAGGCCCATTCATACCACCAAGATGGAGAGCATCCAGGTCCTAGAGGAATGGTGAGTGTGAGAGCCATGCTGGGCCCGTCCTGGTGGTGAGAACCACCCACATCCACCCAGCGCCAAGCACTGTCTCCTTATGGAACTTGGAAATGATTGTGTGAAATGAGTGGCAACTTGGTCTGGGAGATCTTATTTAGAGACAGCAATTATTTTTCATCAGGTTTTCTATTGACTATGTTATCAGCTACAGCATTGCCCAAGTTTTATCTTTTTCCTTTAATAAATAAAGATTACTGCATGAATTAGCACTGACAGTGCCTTACTTTTGATTCTCTTGATTGAGAATATTTTGTTTTGTTTTTGAGACAGGGTCTCCCTGTAACCTCAGCTGACCTGGAACTCACTATGTAGACCACGCTGGCCTTGAACTCACAGAGATCTGGTGGCCTCTGATTCCTGAGTGCTGGGATTAAAGGTGCGAGCCACCACATCTGAAGACTGAGAAAAATTTTAAGTTCCTGTCCTTATGAGAAGAATCTAAACAGTGCTCATACATGTACACGCATGCATGCGTGCACACACACACACACACACACACACACACCACATGATTATCAAAGTCAGTCAGGAAAACACACCTCACTAACTAACCCCTGGTCCTATTTCCATGTGAACAGACTCCAAACCACTTTCTCCCACATGAGAAGTCCAAGTATAATCTTTAGATAATAAAATCAAATTGTAAGTCGACTATGCACTTAATTATGTGCTTCCTTTTTTGTCCTTTTTAACAACTTTTAATATGAGTTTTATTGTGGTGTTAAGCATTTATAAATTTAATAGTTTATTATGAGTGTGTGTGTGGTGAGTTGTGTGCTCATATGTTTATGCATGTGTGTGTTCGCTCACCCATGTGTACGTGTGAAGAGGCGTGAGGAAGAGATCAACATCAGATGTCCTCCTGTACCACTCTCCACATTTTTTTTTTTTTTTTTTTTTTTTTTTTGGGAGCAAGGTCTCTCACTAAACCTAGAACTCAAAGTTTTTGTTAAGCTTAGCTCACTGGGTTGTGAGTCCCTGGGACTGGCCTGTCTCTGTCCTCCCCCCAACCCCCAGCCCTGAGGTTCTAGATGCACACAAGATTCCCTGGATTTTACATGGCTGTTGGGGATCTGAACTCTAGTTCTCATTCATGTGCAGAAAGCACTTAACCAGTGTTAAGTGAACCATCCCCCCAGCCCCAAATTTAATATTTCAAATGAAGGAAGAGGTTCAGACACTGTGGGATATTTGTAAGTATATCTAAAATACCTGGTCAAAAAGTTAAGAAAAATAAAATGTGCATCCCTCTTGACCAAACATATTCTGAGTCAAAAACAAGATTCTGGATCATTTTAACCATAAGAATCACCAAGCTTCATGTCTCCCTTTCTTTGATGTTTAGACAAATGGCTCGATGACTGGTGAGGTCTTCAGTAAAGTAGTGGTCTATGTACAGATGCCAGAAAAAAAAAATCCATGCTGCTCTAAAAGTTCTCTGCTTTTCAAGGAATGCTTTTCAAGTATTTTAGGAAATTTTGTGACAAGTCCACAAATCATATTCTTATTTTAGATTGAGTAAGTAATGAAGAATGGATACTAGAGTTGAAAAATAAATTGTTTCTTGTAGTCACACAAGGGAAATCTGGGTTATGAAACAAAGGGGGGAAATGTAATTTACATAGTGTTTCTATCAGTTTATAACAACAAATGGCTAAGGAACGTCAGTATTTGCAGGACTCATTGGGAATGTTTTACGGACACACGTGAGGGGTGTAAGTCCTTACTATTCCGACAATCAGCTCCTATCCATGCCTCTTGGGTCGGTGGGGATATTTGTCAAGACCCAGGATTAATCTAGCCCCTCACAGTATTGCCAGATCGAACCAGACTGAGTAGCAAAACACTGATCACTAGATGGCAGCACGTGCTTGGCCTGTCACTCCACCGAGCTTCATCCTAACCCGTTTCTAGATCAAAGTTGCCTTTAAATGGCTTTATTCTGTCCCTGCAGCCAAAACCCCACTGCAGATGAAGTCTTGTCCTGGTCTCAAAGTTTTGACAAGATGATGAAAGCCCCTGCGGGAAGAAACCTCTTCAGAGAGTTCCTCCGAACAGAGTACAGTGAAGAGAACCTGCTTTTCTGGCTAGCCTGTGAAGATTTAAAGAAAGAACAGAACAAAAAAGTAATTGAAGAAAAGGCCAGAATGATATATGAAGATTACATTTCTATACTATCGCCGAAAGAGGTAAGAATCTGGAAAACACTGCGGTGGGCTTCTGAGGACCCAGGATGACTCCAAAGGGGGCCGTTCTTCGAGGCCATTAGCGCCT
The DNA here is from genome assembly GCF_000622305.1 of Nannospalax galili. NCBI lineage: Eukaryota > Metazoa > Chordata > Mammalia > Rodentia > Spalacidae > Nannospalax > Nannospalax galili. The sequence continues at coordinate 1,876,763 of NW_008356845.1, forward strand.
GGACCTCCCTGAGTAGAATCGTAAATGAGTGGGCATCCTTCCATCCAGAATCTCCCTGAACATGTATAAAGCCAGGTCCCCTCAACCACGCTTGGATCATTTATAGGTCACTCGCTTTCCAGAGCTAACCCTGTGGAACATGTTGAGGCAAGTTGTGGTGCCTTAAAGTGGTATGTAAATGACATATTAAATAAATGTAAAATATAAACATTATATATACATATACACAAAACATTTCTTTTTTATACTCTTTAAAAATTTTATGTGTATGAGTATATTGCTTGCATGTGTGTAACTGCACTCAGTGCAAAGCCCGCAGAGGTGAAAAGAGGGCATCTGATCCCCTGGAACTGGAGTTACCATGACAGCTGCCCTGTGGGTCCTGGGAATCGAAGTCAGGTCCTCTGCAAGAGCAGCCAGTGCCCTTAACCACTGAGTCATCTCTCCAGCCTCTATAAACATTTCTTGATGTTACTATTAAGGCTCATGTTCTGAAATTTTCATTTCCTTGTTCCAAGGTCATGTCTTACACATTTTAAAAACAATTTAAGCATTATGCCCTAAAACAGATGTTTGAAATCAATAGGCAATACAACGTCCACTCTTGATCTAGGGTGCATTTTAAGAGGGAAAACAAAATTTTAAGTTTTTTAAAAATTAACATTTTTTGTTAGAAGCAGCATTTCTTTCAAGCAAATGAAGATGATAAACACAAGTGTCCTTGCCACAGATTGCAATTTCTGGTGGCACCTTGTGTCTGTTAAGTATTGTAAAGGCCAACAGTAAAATAAGAAATTAATAAAAAGCACATTTTTAACTATAAACAGCATCAAGTCATTGAAAAAAGTAAACAGATGTAAATCCATAAATCTATAATACTTTTGGGTGAATGTAGGAAAGTATGTGGTTTGTTATCTACAAATCCCTTAATGCTGGCTTGGGAATTAATGAGGATTGTCTGTCCCATCCCGTGCCTTCCTGGGACCCTTGGCAACTTGATTTGGAGCCCCAGCTTCCTAGCTGTGTAGAATGATGGTGTGAAGGCTCTAAAATCATGTTTGTGATGTCTACACTTCCACTAGGTAGTAAAAATTGCTTGCAGCTCTAAAATGGGGTGTGCCATGTGGCCAAAAATGTAAACCATTTTACATTTTTGTAAATGTAAATGGGAAGGAGGACTTCAGAGTCCCCAGCTAGCCTGGTGTGTGCAGAGAGGAACAAGACACCTTGTCACAAACAAAGTAGGAAGTGAGAACAGACACCCAAGGTTGCCCTCTGATCACCATACATGCACCACAGCATGTGCAAGCCAGCACTCACAAGAGTGCCAACACACACACACACACACACACACAAGCATGCACGCACACATGCACACACACACACACACACACACACACAATAGATAAGTAGCAGGGACACTGATTACAGACTATGATATTAAATAATCCTAAGTAAAACACAGTTTCATATGCATGGCTTCAATGACTGAACAACAACAAAAAGATGCACAAGATAAAGCTTTAGGGTCTGGAGAGATGGCTCAGCAGGTAACAGGACTGGAGTTCAGCTTCCATCACCCACATGGTGGATCATGACTGTATCTCCAATTCCAGGGGATCTGAAGCCCTCTTCTGGCCTCTATGGGCATTGCATGCACATGGTGCACTTAATGCAGGCAAAATGCCCATACACATAAAATAAAAGTAATAAATCTTAAAAAAGATTAATCTATAAACTATTAAATCCGTGGAGTTTGTCCTTGTTTAATATTTCTACTTCTTTTGATTGACTGACAACCTTTCAAAGAAACAATGAAATATAAGGTAACTTTTATTTTTCAAAAGGAAAAAGCCAAGGGATTATTGTTACAAGTTACTAAATACTGAACAGAACAACCTTCACTATGATATTTTGTAACTCTCAGGTTTTTTTATTTTTGGTCTTTTTGAGACAGGGTCTCCCTGTAGCCCCAGCTGTCCTGGAACTCACTATGTAGACCAGGCTGGCCTTGAACTCACAGAGCTCTGCCTGCCTCTGCCTCCCGAGTGCTGGTATTAAAGGCCTGCACCACCATGCCCGGCTAACTGTCAGTTTTTAAAAAGAGTTAACAATCAGGATTCAATGTGTAGAGTAATTGAAGTGATATTTTTGTCTTATGATAATATTATTCCAGCTACTGATAAACAGCTATTATACTAGATTAAAGTATGTGCTTAAGAAGGAAACGACCCTGTTCTTAATCATTAAGTTTCCTTCTCCTCTGAAGCACAAAGTTCTCTCAAGTTTAAAAATAAGCCACCACTAGCAAAAATAAGAGGGTATATTTGGTTAAGACTTCATTGTACAGTGAGGTTTCAGATAAAGGCACATCAATTTAAGTTCCAATGCCAAAGTTTTGTTGAGTAGAAACAGGAAATATACTTTTGGACAAAATAAGAAGCTTAGGAAAAATTCTAACGCATAAGATTACTTTGTAATTGGTGGTCACTTCATATGACATGAACAGTAATAATAAAAAACTAAACAAGCAATTTACAAAACATCTTTTAAAAAGAGAATTCCAGCCCCTGCCATGGTGACCCATGCCATTAATCCCAGTACTCCACAGACAGAGGCAGGCGGATCTCTGTGAGATCAAGGCCAGCCCAGTCTACATAGCAAGTTCCAGGCCAGTTAGGGCTACGAGGAGACCCTGTCTCCCCGCATCACCCCCCAAAAAAGCAAACAAGCAAGCAAACAAAAACAAAAAACCAAACAGAATAAAATAAAATAATAAAAAATAATTCTCAACAAAAAGGAATGTATCGTTCAGCTATGAGATATTTTTCTGTACAAAACCTGGCTGGACGAAACTGAGGAAACTTGCTCTGAATCACCACTTCCTGACAAATCTAGAAAACTGCCCATTGGCCTATCAGTCAACCAAACTGCAATTTTTGGTAGAACTCAGGAACCCTGGGAGATGATGAGGTCTGAGTGACTTTATTCAGAGACAGTCAGTGCACAATCCTGACTGTGGAGGAGAAAGGCAGCCAGAACAAGAAAACTGTCATAAAATGCTTATGGTCATTTATATAGAAACACAAAAGGCCTCTATGTTATAAGGCTGCTAATTGTGGATCACAATGTCCTGTTCCTAGCTCAGTAGTCACAGTTGAAGGCAATCAGGACTCAGTCACTGGGTTTTCTCCTGTAAGGTTTTTTGTTTAGCCTCTTTCTCTGGCTTTGCTGGGGATGGAAGCCTCATGTATTTGTAGGTTTTTATCTAGCATGGCCTTTCAGGGAAGAGAAAGAGTTCTGTTTCCCTAAATGACTGGGGAAACAGCCTTTATTGCTATTTATCTTTCCTTTCCTTTCCTACATGTCCTTCGTATTTCAAACAAATGATCATTCATTGGTGGTGGGTTGTAATAAATAATTATTTAATTTCTGTATACTTTAAAAATTACTTATTTAGGGCCTGGAGAGATGGCTCAGCAGTTAAGAGCACTGACTGCTCTTGTAGAGGACCCAGGTTTGATTCCCAGCACCCACATGGTGGCTACAAACCATCCTTAACTCCAGTTCCAGGGGAATCCGAAGCCTTCTTCTGACCTCCGTGGCAGTGCACGACACGGGTGCACTCACATACATGCAGGCAATACACTCGTACACATAAAATAAAAATAAAATATTTTTTAAAATACTTATTTAATTTTATGTGTATGAGCGTTTTGTCTGCATGTAAGAGAACACAGGTTGTACAATGCCCGTGGAGGCCAGAAGATGGTGTCCCTGGAACTGGAGTTAAGGACAGTTGTGATCGGCCATGTGGGTGTTGGGCACTGAACCCAGGTCCTCTGCAGGAGCAGCCAGTGCTCTTAACCACTGAGCCATTTCTCTAGCTCCCTCAATATACTTTGGAAGCAATACTACATTGTTAATTATAGTAGTTATTCTGAATTTCTACCAAAGTTTCTCTTGTTAAACATTAGTTCTATCACTTGCTCTAGTTTCTGTTTAGTCAAAAGTCTTCACAGATGTTCCTAGACTGTGCCGAGTGGACAGGACTTAAGCACGCCTCTGTATTTCCCTCTCGCAGTCCTGCTTCCCTTCCTTAGATGCTGTAAAACCTGTTGGGATATGAAGCTAGAGAGTACCAGCATTTGATCTGTGTGCTGATTTTTGCTGGAGGACTCTTCTCTGCCTACAGTCTATGCCCCATTGTTAAGAGAGACACCCCCAAAACGCACAGGAAAGGAGGGGGTGGGTAGTTATTTTGGCCATCCTTCGGTGCTGGATCATGAGTAGAAACTGTTAAAGGATCTGGGATAAATGCATGGAAAAGATAAATTAAGGCGTCAAGACATCTGTGAACCAAATTTCCAGTTTGATCGTCCTCTGTTGCTGTTGCCTCTTTAATTCGTTTGAAGAAAAAAATAAATAAAACATTATTTAGCCTTTGAAAAGATGATATCCAAAGTTGTGGTTGCTGGATTTACTCTTTGAAATCTCTTGGAAATGTCACAAACCCACAGTTACTTAATTGAGGTTTTTGTTCCTTACTTTTAAAACAACACAGTATTTAATCCATCTGCTTTTATTTCTTTTTAGGTCAGTCTCGATTCTCGAGTTAGAGAGGTGATCAATAGGAATCTGTTGGATCCTAATCCACACATGTATGAAGATGCCCAACTTCAGATCTACACTCTAATGCACAGAGATTCTTTCCCAAGGTTTTTGAACTCCCAGATTTATAAGTCATTTGTTGAAAGTACTGCTAGCCCTTCTTCTGAATCTTAATTTTCATTTAAAAGAAAAGAAAATATTTCAGAGGGCTGGGATGGGAAATAAAAGTAGTAAAATAACATCAAAAATTGAGTTCCTGGAGAACTACAGGTTGGCATCCTCAGGTTACTGTGAAAATACAACTGTGACAGTCTGTGTCTCCATCTTTATTGAGGTTACCCATGATTACGTTTGGAGAAAATACTGCATAAGACAGTGAATTGCCAAATTCAGTTTGTTTTATTCAACATTCACGCTACTTTTGAGCAAAACGTTTGTAGTTCTATGAACAGTCTCACAGTGTATCTCCAGAGGCTGCATGTAAAAGCAAGCCCGCTTCATTTACCGTGTAGTTGTTGTGAATTTAATCCAGTAGCATAACTTATATCTGTATCTAAGGACCTTTGTGCAATATGATCTCATAGAAATAATTGCCAAAAAACTAGCTGTGGTTTGCATTTTTTAATCATAATCTGATACAAAAAGGAGATTTTAAACATGTAACAGTGATATGTAACCATGCTGTATACTGCATTCAGTACTCTAATTTTTGAAGCCAATATTTCTGTACATGGAAAAAAAAAAGAGCTATTTATCTCAGTTTGTTGAGAGGTCTTAACGGGAGATTCCTCGGGTTGTGCACTGCCAGAACACTGGCGTTTTCGTTACCGAAGAGTTTGCTGTGTTTCAAACAAAAGAAAACTAACAACAATAAGAAAAGAGGAAAAAAAAGCACAAAAAAGTGAAGATGCACTATCTCACTGAAAATGAAAGCGCGATATTGTTCTTCATTGTGATGGAAGAAAAGGGGTCTATGTATATATCAAATGTCCAATACTGTAATTAAGTTATTAAAGACTGGCTCTCCAGTTCCAAAATTTGTGTAAACTTATGTACTTCAGCAAGAAAAAAAATAAATAAATAAATAAGCTTGCTAACCCAGTTTGGGACTATAAAGGAGAAGATTTAATAAAGGAATGCCTACATGTAGCACTGTAAAAACACTCGGATGAAGAGCTTCTGCCATGTGGCATATTTTCCTGAAAGTGAAATACAGTGACAAGCTCACGTTTTTCCCTAAGCGACATTTTATAAAGGGTTATGAAGAGGATAATCTTTGACTTCAGACCTTAACTGTTTTCACGTAGTATCTTAAGACTTATTTTAACAATGTCAAAACCAAACTATTAACTCTCATCCCTAATTAAAAGGCAGTACAGTGCTCAAATCTTTTAGCTGCCAATATTCCTTTTTATAATTACATTAACTCTTTACATGAAACACTTGCCTGACCTTGGCACGTATTTCTGACCTTCAGAACAGTATCCTATTGTGCACAAAAACATAATAACAATCCATGTCATATTTATATCAAGGTCTTACATTTGAATATCAATATCCCCTGGAGACTATTTTTTTAATCTTAAACTGAATGAATATAATACTGAGTAATCTAAAAAATGAAAGATTTAAAAAGATTTATATCCACTGAGAATACTGGCCTTATATTAAGGATGATATTAAGATTATAGGTTTTCTTTATCATTTTTAACTACCTCTCATTTTTTAATTTATTAAACATATTTTTTAAAAGTTTGGAGTTTTCTTTTAAAATTCATTTTACTTGAAAGGTTGGCATCATCAGTTTCTTTTTCCATAAATTTAAAACATTTCAAGAATTGTTTTTTAAGTGAAGATGATTTTCTAATTTATATAGAATTCAGGAGCTATGATTAAAAGGGCTATTACCTATTCCCTATGCAAATACTTTAAATGTTGCAGTGTTTGACAAAATGGGATTTTAAAAAACAATTTGCAGAGTAGAAAACAAAATGTTCTGTTTACACTGGCGTTGCTGACTACCCTACCATACTCAGCACTTTTAAATACATTATTTATGAAAATGTAGTTAAAATGCAAGATAGAAAATATTTATAATAATCATCTTTTAACAAATGCCTGTTTTTTCTGAAAGTGTTAGTGTGTTTAAGACATATTTTATTCATGTCACTTAGATATTTACTATTTGAATCGTTTTCACTGATATGTTGAAAAACGATAGCTATGAAGATGTTTACAAAAAATCATATTTTTTTTCCTAAAAAGTAGAGAAAACCTAAAAGTGTCATCGCTTCTATCGCGAGATTCTATCGTTTCTGAATCATTTAGTTATTTTCTTGGCTAGTGTTGAGTTTATATGCTACTATGACATGTATACATATATGGTATAGTATATTTGTTTTTTTGTGTGAGGCACATGAGAAGATATGTAATGTACTATGATGCCTGCATGCATCAATCGTTTTAAATGTACATTCTATACTCCTGTTGTTACTATGTGTGATGGTGACCTGCTAGTCATAAGTTATCTTTATAAGATACTTTGGACTATTAGATGAATTGTCTGTTTGACAATGTGTTTAATATTTTACCAAATGTAAAAGGTAAGGGCCTTTATAAAGAGTCCTAATCTCTAACGTGGGCATTTGTATAGATTTGGAAGTTGGTGTGTCTTTTTGAAATCTGGTTCGGAAGTTGCTCTGAGAAGGTTCCATAGCAGATGTCCACAGCACATGCTGTAACCATGCTATGTGAGTATTTTTGTGCTAAATTCATTTTGGGGGAGGGGAAGGTTTCTCATTTATTTTAAAATGTTTCAAGTTTTGAATAGTATGTCTGTGTACATGCAATTCTGCCATTTTTAACGTATGGTATGATTTCTTTTGTTCAAGTCACAGAGCTATAATAAACAAATGCCCTTACCTGGTGGCTATGCTACCATCCCAAGAGCACAACACTTGCTTTACTAGAGTTTGACTTTTTTTTCCTAGTGAGTAAATTCCTCCTTGGGGGAATGCTAGCACTTTAAAAGAAGCACTTTGTGTTTTAGATTGTCAAGATAACTGTATATTGTTAGAATCTGCTAATGCATACAGAAAGAGGTTCATGCACTTTCTAGAGTGCCTCACTGGAGGCATATCTATAATAGAAAGAAAAGAAGGGCATAGAGACACTGTATATATAGAGGAAGCCAGATTTCTTCATAGATGGACCTTATAGATAGATCATACCCATATTGTATGGATGGCTCTTCTTTAATCTGACTTATGATGATGTTATCCAATGATATCACAGAGGCTCTGACAGCATTACAAGGCACATACAAGTATGAGCAAAATAGGATTTTGATACTGAAATCAGGAAATGTAAAAGCCAAAACTAGAATAAGGTCTTTTTTAAAAAATCTTAAAATATTTACATATGGCCAGTTCTGATAGCGGGTAATGGTGCATGGTGTGTTATTATTTAGTATGCTTTAATGCTTCCTAGTATGACATATGTGTTAAATTTATCTGATACCTCAGTGTCAAAGGACTATAGAAATAGGTAAGGGTTTATTTAGCAGAAATAAATACACATTTCACCCTATTAAGCTGATTTAAAGTAATACTTGATTCTTAATCTGAGTTGTTTTTCTATAAATCTTTAACCTTATTGAAAAAAGTCATATTGTCATTGTGACAAATTACACTTGGGACAAATATAAAACATCAGGTGCTTTGGTGAGGAACTGTAAAGGGAACGGAGTTAGAATACAATCAGAAGGTGGGAAAACAACCTTTTGAAAAACCTCCAACATTTTTTAAGCAGGTAGAAAATGCCTATAACTCAGAACCCTATATAACATAAATTTTGAATACTTTAAGCTTGATACGTTGGCACATTATTTTGAAATATGAAAGACTACCAAAAATTATTCTTGCCTATTTAGATTGGTAGACTCAATCTCTAATAAACTCTACATGTTATTTTGTAAACATGTAGAGTTGAGTGCTCTTTTCTGCTTTTAAATTTCTGGCCATATACAGTGCCACCCTGAGAAAAGACTGTGAAACCAGTAAAAATTTTAATTATTTTTCACTTGCTACAATTGAAAATATTTACTGATAAAACAAATACCAAAACTTCAGAATTTCTCCTCAATACTACAGTACCCTTGCACACAGTGCACGGAGTGGAATGGTACGTGTTCCTTCCAAGCACCCAGCTTGGATTTCATTATGAGTACTTAAAAAAATATTGCTCTTACAGGTATAATCCTATCTAGCCCTGTATGACATCTTTGCACATCAGTTTAGGAGGACATTCCAGACCCTCATTCCAGTGAAAACACGGAGGGATGAAGTGTTGCTCTAACTGGTGGCGGGCCTCAGGCTGAGGACTCATTTGATTCCTGTGACAAAAGCTTCCAGATGAGCTGGGAAATGGATTTGTCTTCAGCACTGATGACAGTAACCAAAGGCAACATGCTATGTCGTATGTACAATCTGAAATGTTTCCTTCATCCTCATACTAACTAAACTTTTCTTCTGATTTACCCATATTGTCACAGCCTTCTAATTTTTAATGAGAAATAAATATTTTAGAATACTAATTAAGCACCGTCTAGGGTTTAGTTACATTGCCTTTGAAAGAATTAGCTCTTATTTCTGTTATTATTAAAACAATACCACATAAGGCTTAATGGAAATGCTGGGCAATAGATTTGCATATGGGATATAGTGCAAAATAATGCAGAACTTCAAGTGATGATTTGATGATTTGATTGCAACTTACAGCTATATCCCCGGGGATGGCAGAAAAGTCACTTATCTTTTCCGAATCCATTTCCTTGTCTGCAAATGAAGAATATTATTATTACAGGGTTGCCATGGGAACAATAATGTTGTATATAATATTTTATCAAAGTTCTTCAGTAAAGTAATAATCAGCACTTTTTAAGAATGTCTGTAGTTGTGCCATCTTAAAATACTTTTTCCCTATTTTTTTCTTTCATTAATTTTTAGGATGGCACACAAAATAATGGGCTTCATCATGGCATGTACATTTTCATGTATCATCATTTCTTGTTATCATGTATTCCCCACTGCCCTTCCCCATGCCCTCTACCCTGTCCTTTTTCAAAACATACTTTAAAAATCTAAATATGGATCCAAATGAGATAATGAAGCTTATTTTAAAGTGAAGTATATCAGCTGTTTTGTTCAGTGATTCAAAATCACTGAGATCCTACCAAATATAAAATCTATAGCCTATAAATGTTCCTTACATGCCACACCGTGCACACACACACACACACACACACACACACACACAAGACATAATGAAATAAGTCAGTATTCCCAGTGATAGGAATAATATAAACTCAAGCCATTTACTACTCTACATAACAGATCAGTGAATGACAGAGCTAAAACTAAGCTTATAAAACACTATTAAAAAAACGCTTTCATATGATACTAATATGATTTGTATCATGAAACTCTGAAGAGAAAATTACTAAAAGTGGCTATGTGTTCATAAAATTTTCATCAAATTTTTAAAGATTACTTTGTGCTTTGCAGAAAAATTACAAAGATAGTACATAAAGACCTCATGTGGGAAACAATTCATCGCAATTAATGCCTACTGTTGAGACTTTAAGACTGAGCTTTATTAGGACTTTCTTACTCTGATGTCTTTTCCCTGCCCCTCCATCCCATTACCACATGTCGTTACATACCTTAGGCTCCTTTCAGCTGTGACTTTCTACCAACTTTGTTTTTTCATGACCTTGAAGCTTTGAGGGGAAATGTTTAGCCATTTTGTAGATTATCTCTCTGGTGGGATTTGTCTGGTTTTCTCATGATTAGACAGAATTTACGGTTTCTGAAAGGAATCACACCATTCTTTATATCATTTTGGTTTTTTTGAGACAGAGTCTCCCTGTAGCCCCAGATGGCCTGGAACTCATTACATAGACACCAGGTTGGTCACGATCTCAGAGATCCTCCCGGCTCTGCCTCCTTCTGGGATTAAAGGCCTGCGCCACCACAGTCAGCGGAATAATGCCATTCTTATTAATAATAACAAAGGCACACGCCACTAGGCCGGGCTTTGGGTTCCTCTTCTCTGTTGATGTCAACCTTGATCACCTACCTGAAGCATTTTCTGTTATGTTAAATCTCTCTGCTGTAATAAACATTTAAAGAGGGTATTTTAGAGGAAAACATATTCAACATTGACACTGAGCAAGGAAAAAAAACTGAGTAGATTTCTTAGCACTAATACTAGGCTTAATTAAAAGATAACTAACAAATACTATAAAGAAAATGCATCTAATTAGGAAGTGAAATGGGTCAAAGTCCAATGTTAGCTTGAATATTCACTTAATAAAAATGAAAGTGGTTTCCCCCCCTCAAAAAACCTTTATAATTACCTACATCCTACACAAACGTTGAACATTAAAGATTTTAGTCTTGCTGATTGTAATAAGAAGTTACTTATTAATCGTTTTGTTTAGTCCTATTGATGTGCCATCCACTGAAGGATGTATACAATGCTGAAGTGATATACAAGACTTGATATTTTCCCCTTGGCTCTAACCTATTTGTCATAAATACAGTGTTTCTTGTATATGATTTTAAGATGTTTGCTAAATACTAAAAAGATAACGCATTTGATTCTGTGAAACTTATCATTTTTAATGTGTATAATTTCTTACTACCATGTTCATTATATTTAGTAATTTATACCTAGATTTTGTATTCTACCAATATTTATTAGTGGACCACAAAAAAGTTTTTGAGTACACGAATTTAAGAGGAACTTAAATGCTTGGTTATTTTACAATGCCAAAATAACTGTCAGTACTAATAAACTGAATAGACAATCCAGATTACTTTTCTTGTAATTGAAGTTTTTCCGGGTTTTTATCCCTTTTGAAACTAGATCATTTACCTGTGTACAATAATAGACTTCCTGAAAGTGCTACAATTTTAATAGAATTTGAGCATGACAATAATGTAAGAAAATTCAGAAGTCTCTAAGTATATTTGAGTTTTCAAAGTAAATCAAATAATAGGTGTTTTCATTTAACTATATTGTGGTGATCTATGAATATTATTGTAAAATGCATAGGCATTACACTGATTTTCTTAAAAATGTTTGAATTAATAAAGAAGTCACCCATATATCCTTAGAGAGGTTACTGTTTCCTCATTGGTGTAACACTGTAGAAGTATAAATTCCGGGTAGATTCTTTACATTGCTATGTAAGTTATTGCTTAGTACAATTGTGCACCTTTTATAAGTAATAAAATATATTCTTGAAATAATTTATGTCTTGAGAATGCGGTTGAGAGATTTATCTTGCTGATAGGGAGATAAAACCACCTGGCAGCTCTGTTCTGTATACAGAGCAGAATCAAAACAAAATGCTTTTATGGTGTCACTTGAATACACAAAGTTAAAGGAAATTTGAGGTATTTAAATGTTTTCCATAGCAAAACTAGTTTTGCTTTCTATTATCTTAAGAGCCTCCTCATTTTTCCACCCTAAAACTCGCCCTTGTGGACACAGGACTTCCGTGGCTGTGACCTCTGGTCCTGCAGGACACTTGCCTGTCCTCGCGGGAGTCTCCAAGTCCAAGTTCGCTGTCAGAGAAAACAGCAATGCGATGCTCTTCCTTCTTGGCTGGAGTTGGTACAGCCTGGCTGCATAGCCTGGCTCCGCCTGGAGGCGGGGCCAAGGCTCGGAGGCGGGGCCAATGGTTTGGGGCGGGGCCCGGAGGCAGAACCTAAGGCGCCGGGGTCGGAGGGGGCGGGGTCAAGGCCCCTGACGGCTTCTCAGACGGACCCGCCCTCTTACCTTTTGGCCTTTGGAAACCTTCCGGTTTTCCCACGCTTCGCCGGAAGTTCTCGCCACTTCCGGCAGGGTCTTCGAAATACCGGCGGTGCCGGGAGAGGCGCGCTGGACCGTGGTTCCGAGGTCTGCGTGGTGCGAGACCTGCGGCGCGGGCTTCCGGTCCTGGGGCCGGCGGGCGGCGATGCGGTGCGGGCTGCTGTGGGCGGCCGGTCGCCGGCTGTGGGCCCGCGGCGCTGGGACTCCGGCCCGCCGGTCGCTGAGCGGCAGTGCGCCGCCGCTGGAGGAGCTGTTCGCCCGCGGCGGCCCCCTGCGGACCTTCCTGGAGCGCCACGCGGGGTCGGACGCCCGGGGGCCCGAGCTGCTGGCGGCGGCCGGACTCCTGAGCGACAAGGAGCGCGAGCTGCGGGAGACCGAGCTGTTGCTGCGTGGTAAGGGCCGGGGCCGGGACCGGGGCCGGGGCCGCAGCGTCGCTGGGCCGGTGCCCTTCACCCTGGCCCGCTGTGCGCTTCCCCCGCCGCTGGAACGCTGCTGTCGTTGCAGCTGTCTCCTGCATTTGGATTCTGCACCGGGCTCTGCGGGTCTGAACTCAGTAACAGTTTCGTGCCCTGTCGCCCAGCGGCGGAGCACTGGGATGCTGAGCCCTTCTGCATAGGCCGAGGCGATGTTACACCCACACTTAGGATTCGGAATCCCAGTCCTGGTAGTAGGCGTTCGTTCGTCTGCGTTCAGTCTAGGCCGGGAGACTGTGTCTACGTTACTGCTGGAAGGATCTATTGAGGGTTGCGGTAGGGGGTGGGGTGGGGCGGTTTAATTATAAGTGAAAACCAGATACAATATGAATAAAGGCCTAGGCGAGAAACCACCTAGGAAAGGTGTGCGGGGGTGAAAGAACCAGTCATTTTAACCCTTAATCAGCCAGAGACTAAAATACTAAACCACGGAGGGATAAGGTAACTAACTCTTACAACAGCTTGTAAGGAATAGAGTCTGGGCTGACTGAATCTAATCGCGTAGGCTTAATCACTGTACTCTAAAGGGAGGGTAGGAAGAGCGGCAGGTTCGAACCCATTTTAAGGTCAGCTGGACACCAATCTGATTGAGAGACGGGACCAACCCCTTACATCGGGGAGTGACAAGTTTTGCCATTTAGGAAGCTGGACACGTAGCGGTATTTTATGTCAACCTGGAATATGATTCATGATGCTATGGAAAACAGGAGACTAAGACAATAATTTAAGTCAGAACTAAGAAATTAAGAGAAAAGCATGCACTTAGTGTTTTTTAAAAGGTTAACAAATGTGGGGCTGGAGAGATGGCTCAGCGGTTAAGAGCACTGACTGCTCTTGCAGAGGACCCGGGTTCGATTCCCAGCATCCACATGGTGGCTAGGAACCGTCTTTAACTCCAGTTCCAGGGGAATCCGAAGCCCTCTTCTGACCTCCGCGGCATTGCACGACACGGGTGCACTCACATACATGCAGGCAATACACTCATACACATAAAATAAAAATTAAAAAATTTTAAAAAAAGTTAGCAAATGATACTGAGAAAAAAACCTTTTGGAGAGAAATTTAACTGATTTCACGGCTTAAGCTATGAAAATCCAAGTGGATTTAAGGTGTTTCAAAAATCAAGCTAGGGCTGCAGAGGTGACTCAGTGGTTAAGAGCACTGGCTGCTTTCAGAGGACCCAGGTTCAAATCCCAGCACCTACATGACAGCTAACAGTCGTTTACCGTAACTCCAGTTCCAGGGGATCGGATGCCCTCTTTTGTCCTCCGTGGGCATTGCATGGCACAGGTGTACTGACATATATTCAGGCATAATACTCATACACATAAAAGAACACCCCTCCCCAAATACATAAATAAAGCCAGAGAAATTAAAAGTGATAGAAAGTGGGTCAAAGGGGGCAGGAGATGGCTCATAGGACCCAAGTTTGTTCCCAGCACCCACAAGGCAACAAATGATCTGATACCCTCTCTGGCCTCTTTGGGCACAGGTGCACTTACAGATGTTAGGAATTTAGGTAAAATGTAAGGAGGGTTGGAAAAATAGCTCGGTAGGTAAAGCGCTTCCGTGCAACCCTGTGGACTGGGGTTTGGAGTTCAGATCCCCAGAACCCACATTAATAGAGGCCTTGTAATCCCAGCCTCAGAGGGTAGAGACATGAGCAAGATGCACAGTAAGACTCAACCACATGGGGAGCTCTGGGATGGATTGAGAGACCCTGCCTCACTGAGTAAGGTGGAAGGTGTTTCTTTACATCAGTCAGCCTTGGGCTTTCACATGCAAGCCCCCCACACACACATTACCACACACGTGCAAACATGCATATACACCCATGCATACCACACACACAAATGGAAAAATAAAGTGTACAGACACAGTTTCCATATAAAGAGTAGTGTTACAAGAACAAAAAGTGGCATTTCAGTGGATCTTGAAGGTAAGGAAGAGGTGGTCAGGTGGTATGAGAGAAGGGAATGGAAGGCAAAGGTGATTGACACAGATAAAGTTACCAAACAGAATTCCAACACGGCGGAAGCATAGAATAGGTTGGGAGACATGAAACTGGGGAGATAAAGAATTCGGGTCTGCTCTCAAAGACCATGGGAAGTTGACTTGTTTTTAAGCACAGAAGTGGAATCCCCGAGGGAAGGTTACTGTGGCATTGGAGTCCAGCATGAGCATCAGTGAGGCAGTTGCTCAGACAGGCCCAGGGTGGCAGCGATCCTGCCAAGGTACAGAACTGAGTTTCAGGACACTGAGGAACACGCGGGACTTGATGCTTAATATCATGAGACTGGTAGGGCAGAATAGTAAGGGGGGGGGAACAAACCAGTCAGAACAGGCTTCTGGCTCTAGCATGAGTTGTATTCTTTTAAGATGGAAATATAAAAGGTGAATTTGATTAAAAAAAAAAAAAGAGCTTTGCCATTGAATGGTCATGTTAAGGCGGTAAAAGAAAACCTCCAAGGATATTCAGGTATAGAGTTCCTCTTGGTCTAAGGGGAACTCCTGGCATAGGAGAACTGGATGAGCCTGAGTAGTCAGAGATAGTAGTTTGTGGTGGTTTGAATGAGAACACCGCCCCCATACACACCCCACCCTGCGGAATCAAGGGTTTGAACACTTGTTCAGTCCATGGCACTGGTTGGGTCATGGGACCTTTGGGAGGTGTGGCCTAGGTGGAGGAAGCACAGCACTGGGGTGGGCTTTGAGAATTCATAGCCCTGCCCCACCTCAGTTCCACTGTTTCCTGTGAGTGTCTGAATGTGAGCTCTCAGCTTTCTGCTCCCACCGCCACCTGCCAGGGCTCCCTTGCCATGGCAGACTCTGAACCCTCTTGTAAGCCCAGTGAATTCTTCCTTCCATAAATTGCCTTGGTCATGGTGTTTTATCACAGCAGCAGAAAAGCAACTGTTACATAGGCCATATTGGTGGCAGGTGAGAATACTTAGGGAAAAACTTGGGATGGTAACAAGGCCAGAACTGCAGAGCATGTCCTTAGAGCAGGAAGAGAGGAGAGCCACGTGTTTCAGAAAGAACGGAGTGAGCTTTGGGACCTTGAACTAACAAAGCTGTGAAAACCAGTTATTTTCAAGAGACAGTACATGTCAGTATCTGACTCAGAAAGGTTAAGATCACCTTTTCAGCTCATACTATAAAAAGTCTTCAAATTTGGCAGTTTTGCCAATTTTTTTTTTTTTTTGATCTTTTTGAGACAGGGTCTCCTTGTAGCCCCCGCTGTCCTGGAACTCACTATGTAGACCAGGCTGGGCCAGAACTCACAAAGATCTGCCTGCCTCTGCCTCTGCCTCCCAAGTGTTGGGATTAAAGGCATGCGCCACCACGCCCAGCTGCCAATGAACTTTTAATGAGAATAGCTTTATTAATGTAATAAGGAAATATAATCTAATAACATCAAAAATAATCACAGCCAGAAAAGCAATAAAACCGGAATTTTATCTCTAGCAATTAGGGTAGAAAAGAGGGGCTTTAACAAGCAATTCCTTAAACAGTTGGAGTAAAAGACCCTTCTAGAGTGAAGAAGCCGTAGACAGATGCCTAGTGGACACAATGCATGATATAGAAAGAGAAATTAACTAGTGTATTACTGCCTGGGAATAATTCCTTAGTCGCTGCAGGTGTCCAATGCAGTAAGCAGAAGCCTCATGGCTGTTGAGCCTCTGGAATGTGGCTAGTCTTGATAGAGATGTGCCATAAGTATTAGAAAACACAGATTTCTGAGACAATCTAAAATTTTAATATTGGTATGGGTTACATGTTCAAATGATAATATGTTGTGTCTACTGAGTCAAAGAAAACAGTACAGGGCTGGAGAGATGGCTCAGTGGTTAAGAACACTGGTTGTTCTTGCAGAAGATCCTGGTTCAAGTCTCAGCACTCACATGGCAGCTAACAACTGTCCATAACTCCAGTGCCAGGGGATCCAACAGCCTGTTCTGTCCTCCATGGGCATTGCACACACATGTGCAGTTACCTACACACAGGCAATACACACATACACATAAAATAATAAAGAAAAAAAAGAAAACACAGTAGTTTTAGAATCTATTCAGTGTCCTCAGAGTTGCAAAATATAACATTTCAAAACTGAAAGGCAGGCATATGGAGTCACCCAGCTTAGCACGTCTCTTGGTCTGACCAGGCTGCGGGAAATCAGCTGTGTCATGTAGAGCACCTTCGTAGCTGAGCTGGAGCTAGACTTTGTTTCCCTCTTCTTAACTCAGCACGTGGTCCATTTCACCAACTTCGATCCATACCATGCTGTTTCCATCACTGTGTGCTTCTCCACCAGATACTCCCAGTAATCACTTCCTAATTTTGCTGTTGTCATTTTCACTCAAGTCATCTTTCCTTTTGACCCAAAAGACCTGCAAAAACATCCCCCCTCCAAAAAAAAAAAAGAATAAAAAAGAAATCAGAAAACAAATTCCTGCGAAGAGCTGCACTTTAATATTTAATCACGTGGTATTTCTGGTTGTTACTGTCACTTTTCATCATCAAGAAAATCTCATCTTTAATCATGCTTTGAGGTGGGGCTTGTACAGGTATCATTCTGACTCCCACAGTTGTGGGTTCTGGATAGAGAGCACACATACTCTATCTAAGCTTGATGCTGAGAGACAGAGACAGAGACAGAGAGAGAGAGAGAGAGAGAGAGAAACTCTGTCCTCCCCTCCTTTCCTCTCGGGCTACATTTGTCCGTATGATAGAGGGACAGAAATGGGAAAGTGTATCTTTTAAGTCAAAAATGAAAATTCAAGGCTAAAGCAATAGTAAACCCAGAGACAAAGAGTACTTTATTATAATATTAGGCAGACTCCCTTACATGTTTGTGGTAGGATCCTTATATACTAAGGAAACATTTATTTAGTAAGACTAACTTTCTATTTGAGGTCTGAATTTTGGCATAACAGGTCAATCTTTCTGTCCTGGGGTTTCTAACT
>NW_008356845.1:1895648-1916859 GCF_000622305.1 Nannospalax galili
TTGTCCTTTTCACTCAAGTCATCTTTCCTTTTGACCCAAAAGACCTGGAAAAACATCCCCCGCCCAAAAAAAAAAAAGAATAAAAAAGAAATCAGAAAACAAATTCCTGCGAAGAGCTGCACTTTAATATTTAATCACGTGGTATTTCTGGTTGTTACTGTCACTTTTCATCATCAAGAAAATCTCATCTTTAATCATGCTTTGAGGTGGGGCTTGTACAGGTATCATTCTGACTCCCACAGTTGTGGGTTCTGGATAGAGAGCACACATACTCTATCTAAGCTTGATGCTGAGAGACAGAGACAGAGACAGAGAGAGAGAGAGAGAGAGAGAGAAACTCTGTCCTCCCCTCCTTTCCTCTCGGGCTACATTTGTCCGTATGATAGAGGGACAGAAATGGGAAAGTGTATCTTTTAAGTCAAAAATGAAAATTCAAGGCTAAAGCAATAGTAAACCCAGAGACAAAGAGTACTTTATTATAATATTAGGCAGACTCCCTTACATGTTTGTGGTAGGATCCTTATATACTAAGGAAACATTTATTTAGTAAGACTAACTTTCTATTTGAGGTCTGAATTTTGGCATAACAGGTCAATCTTTCTGTCCTGGGGTTTCTAACTAGTTAAATGCATTGGCATCGTACAGCCTATACTGGAAAATAAAGGTCTTGTTTATTAATGTTAATAAACATTAATGTATAACTAATAATAATTAATGTCTTGTTTATTACTGATTCAGGGAGGTGACAGTATGTTTCTTGGTACATTTTCAGTTAACAGTAAATGTACAAATGAAGTCTGTTGGCAATTTAGCACTAAGAAAACCTTAACTGCTGCCTTTTTTTCTTAGATGAGAATGAAGAGTTAAAGAAACTTGCAGAGAGTGAAATAGCTTTGTGTCAAAAAGAAATAACCAAGCTGAAGCATCAGGTATGCTCTATGAATAAAGAAAAACATATTTATGCTGTTAACGCTTTGCGCATTTTATTTCAGGCTTAGAAAAGCAATTTGCTATTTAGATGGATTTGCTTTTAACTTTTCCTGCGTTACTGACAACAGAACCTTTATCTACTGCAGCTGTACAATGTTTTGCATTCTTCGTGATTGTATTTCCTGTCATCCTACTTTCATCATGCTAAAAGAAGTATATAGCTCTAAGAAACTGTCACATCAGCACTTTTTGGAAAGGCAAAAGAGTACTAACAGCTTTTTCCTTTTGTTTGTTTTAAAAGGATTGTGGGAAGACAGGTGGTAGAAAGGTTTCAGTGATGGCCTGCCAGCGTCCTGGGGCAAGGATATGTCTATCTCTGTGCCTCTAGCACTACTAGAGTACCAGTTCTAAGGTTTTCAAGTCACAAGTTTTCCATATTTAAGAAGCTTAACTCAAAAATGCAAATTGACTTAACAGTGTGAGGAACTGGAGTTCCAGGGGATCCAGTGCCTTCTTCTACCCTCTGTGGGCACTACACACACATGGTGCAATCACATGCACACACATGGTGCACTCACATGCATACACGTGGTACAATCCCATGCAGGCAAAACATACATACACATAAAATAAAAATATTTTTTAAAAATTTATTTTTATGAGTGTATTGCTTGCATATATATGGTTGCATGTGTGCATGCAGTGTACTGCCAGAGGCCAGAAGAGGGCATTGGATACCCTGGAACTGGATAAGGATGGCTGTTAGCGACCATGTGGGTGCTGGGAATCGAATCCAGGTCCTCTACAAGAGCAGGCAGTACTCTTAGCCGCTGAGCCCTCTTTTCAGCCCCCTAAAAACGTTTTTTAAAAAGAAAGAAAATGAAAACTAAGTGCTTTTGGTTTCTCTCCACACAGGCCTAGGTTTCAAAATAGAGAAATTGTTTTCATTCTACACATAGTATAATGTCCCCCTCACAAACGTTTAATTCTTTAATTTTCAGAAATTTCATTTGCTAATTGTGTAGGTGCATGCAAGAGTACAGGCTCCCAGGGAGGCCAGAGGAATCTGATCCCATGGAGCTGGAGTTGTGCAGTTGGTAGCTGTTGAGGACCAAGCTCGGCTGGGTCCTCTGGAGGAGCAGTATGATTCTTAACCACCGAGCATTCTCTCCAGTGCCTAATTCAGTGTTTTTCTTTTTGGTCTCCCTAGTCCCGTCTGTCCTGGAAGTTACTTTGTGGGCCAGGATGGCCTCAATCTTGCAGAGATCCCTCTGCCTCTGCCTCCCAGGGGCTGATTAAAGGTGTTTGCCACCATGCCCAACCAGTCCCTAATTCTTAACTGAATAAACAGTTGATACAGAGCATATACAAATTCCAAAAGGAGGGGCCGGGGATGTAGCTCATTTAGTACAGTGCTTGCCCAGCATGCATGAGGCCCTGGGTTCAATCCACAGTGCCATATAAAACCCAGTGTGCTTATACATACCTATATTCCCAGTATAACTAGAATCCCATCACTCTGGAGGTGAAGTAGGAGGATTAAAAGAAAAAAAGAATTCCAAGAATAAAAACAGGCCTATAAAATTTAAGTTTTATAGCATTCATAATTGGTTGTAACGTTAATACTTACTGGAAGTTATGTGTACTACATTTCTATTTCACAAAATTGTCAAGAGTATTGAGCACCATTAAATTGTTTATAGAAACTTGGGTTAAATATCTAAAATTCCTGTACCTAATTACTTAGCTTCTGGTGGGGTTAGGTTTGAAATAATTCTTAATTACAGGAAGAGTGATATCTTTATATTTACAGATCATCTTACTTTTGGTTCCCTCAGAAGAGACAGATGAGAGTGATTTGATCTTGGAGGTAACTGCGGGTGTTGGAGGCCAGGAGGCAATGCTGTTCACCTCCGAGATGTTCAATATGTATGAGCAGTATGCTGCGTTTAAAAGATGGCATTTTGAAACTCTGGAATATTTCCCAAGTGAAGCAGGTCAGTAAATTGTTTTCGTAAAACGTAGGTTTATCTACATTGTGTCCTGGGAAAAGGGTTGGCAAGATCACCAGAACTAATTTGTAAGAACTAAGTAGTTTTATCTCATTATTTACCTAATGATTTTGAAGAGAAACAGTCATTTTGAAATAACCTATAAAATATGATGGATACTCAGTAATAAGCACTAAGGACTTTTAAAGTGGTTTTAGGGTATGCTGGCTCATACCTATAATCCTAGCACTCAAGAGGCTGAGGCTGGATGATTGCTGTAAGTTCAAGGCCAGCCTGGTCTACATGAGACCCTGTTTCAAAAGCAAGCGAAAAAAAAAAGAGGTGGTCTTGTAGCTGTGTTGTCAATTCTCTGGCACTGTAAATCTCTTATATTTAATAACTGTGAACATACAGATTATATATTAAAACACTGAGTACCATAGACTTGCTAAAGTTCTTTAATTGTGTTGTGTGTATTCTCCTGTGGTTCTTTTAAGTGCATTTCAATACAATACCTGTGACGGTCAATTATGTGTACATGGCAGGAATGATAAAAAGAATTCCGTTTTCCCCATATTCTCAAGGTGGCCTTAGACATGCGTCTGCCAGCATCGGAGGTCCAGAAGCTTATAAGCACATGAAGTTTGAAGGTGGAGTGCACAGAGTACAAAGAGTGCCGAAGACGGAGAAGCAAGGCCGCATCCACACTAGCACCATGACCGTGGCAATACTGCCTCAGCCTACCGAGGTAAAGCTTAGTAATGGGCCCAGCACTGTGTCCCTCCCCAGAAGCACTGAAGACCATCGGTTCCTCACAGACTGAGTTACATTTGAAAATTCAGCTCAAGAAACATAACTTTACAATAGATAGCAAGAACTGCAGGTTTCCAAATGGTTCACTTTTACACTGTTTTTCTCCACCACTCAAACAGGCACTAAAACTGAGACTATCTCTATGGATCAGATGGTGGTAAGTAGCCTGTTTAAATGGGGACTGGTGGCCGTGACAACTTTGCTTTCTATGGTTGGTTCTAAAAGAATAATCAGCATAAAACAGTTGCTACTTTATAACCCAAACACGTTAAAGTGGAAATATGCTAGTGTTGATGAGTATCCTTTATCTTCACAGAGTAAATTCTCCATCTGTAAGAAAACAATTTCTGTTATGCATAATTTTCCTTCTAATAAAAAGTGATGGGAATTGTTCACTTCTTAAAAAATAAAACATGATTTGATGGTTTCTACTTACTAATTTTAAAGAAAAAGAACTACTTAACTCTGTGACAGGGTTATGAGGTTTCTTTCTTTAGGTATGATTTTTGTGTGACTCCTGAATGAGGAACAGAAGGGTTAAGGGGGGAGTGAAATATAATCAATGTCAGCAGCCACATGTAGGTTCAGGTCATGGGGTCAGTGTCTTGGAGGAAGTAGGACCTTTTTGGAAACACAGGAGAGCCAGGTCCATGCTTCATCTAGCTCTTCTAGCAACTCTAGCAGGAGTCGCGGAGGGCTGGGTTACTGCAGGATTAGAGACATGCCTTGGAGCAGACCATCATTGTTCATGGAACAGACCTTTCTAAACCTGGGGCTTCTGATGGTGACTCCCAGGACAAAGCATTAGCATAGTCGATTCCAGTGTCCATGGAGGGAATAGCCTGGGCTTTGAGGCCTTTGCCTCCAGATTGTTAAAAAACAGTATCAAAATAAAAATCCCTGCACTTAGGCTGTCATCATTTCTGCTTCCTCTGCTAAACTCTTTGAACTTAGGAATTTTTTTTTTCCCTAGTTTTTAAAATTATAGGTGTGTGTGTCTGTCTGTCTGTGTCTGTATGTGGGCATGTGCATATGAGTGCAGGTGTCCTCAGAGGCCAGAAGAGGGCATCAGATCCCTTGGAACTGGAGTTACAGGTGGTTGTAAGCTGCCCAACATGGATGCTGGAGCAGAGCATGAATTCTCTGTAGGAGTACACACAGGCCTAACTGCTGAGCCATCTCTAACCCAAATCCCCTACACGTTTTCTTTTCCTATTTTGGTTTGGTTTGGTTTTAATCAGGGTCTTACTATGCAGCCCTGGCTAGCCTGGAACTCAGTTTGTAGACTAGGCTGGCCTGAGCACAGAGAGCTCTGTCTGACTGCTGCTTCTGGAGTGCTGGGATTAAAAGTATACCCAGCAAAATTTCCCATTTTTTAGCAGTGGTTATTCTGCTGTTTGTGAGGAAAGCAGCCCAGCTTTGGGGGATTAGAGAGGGTAGCTTTTCTATATTATGTTTTTATTCTTCATTTAAAAGGGAGAAAAAAATCTAAAAATAATATCCTTCTAACTACTGTCTATTCTTAAAATGTAATTCTTACAATTTGATCAATTCTATGTGACACATTTGTAAGTACATAGTTCTTACCTTAAGACAGTTGATACATGTACTTGTTCTTTTAAATCCCAACCTTTCTTCCTATGTTTAGATTAATCTGGTGATTAATCCTAAAGATTTGAGAATTGACACTAAGCGAGCCAGTGGTGCTGGCGGTCAGCATGTGAACACCACAGACAGTGCTGTTCGGATAGTTCATCTTCCTACAGGTGTGCACTTACTCTTTTCAATAGAAAACACCGAATCAAGATCAATTTCTGGGGAATTGACTAATTTTCCACTGAAATAGGCCTTTGATTTATCAAAAGAATATGTATGATTAAGGATTGTTACTACTTACCTGATTTACTTAGCTTCTGTAGCTGATATTTCCTAGGACAAAGCCAGGAAGAGGGAGGGACAAAGCCCAGGGAGCTTCACATTAGTCACCAGGAGAGAACATAATAGTCCTTTGACAGCTTTCTGAAATACGTACTGAAAGAGACTTAGTTATTTTCAAAAGTGCTTAGTGAGGTAAATACCATAAATTGTTTATCAGAAAATATTCTAAATCATGAATCGTTAGCTTTGGGAGGGAAGAGCATAACAGGTAACATGGACTTTTTAGATAATAAAAGCACTAGTCTTCCTACACAGACCATAACACAAGCAAAGTTTTGTGTATCATTTCAGGAGCATCTTTCCATTGAGATCATTCATAGACCTCAAGGTAACTGAGATAACCAGGCCAAGGACAGTATGTAACTAAGTAGGCTGTGTCTTTGAAACGTTGCTAGAGTGCCTTACATGTGGTAAGGAGCATCTGGTTAGTAGGGCTAACAGACCTTGGTTACCTAGAAAATACACAACTGTCTCTGTGACTGAGCTCAGATTGTTACAGTTCCCATTAACCAGTTGTAGTAAAGAGTGCTGGACTGATAGGATTTAAATGGTAAGGTAATATATCTTATCAGGTTATATAAACAGAAATAGGGAAAAAGGAAATCCTAAACTGTACTGTATTATCTCAAATAATAGGATTTTTAACTCATATCTTAGTTATTCTTTTTAAAAAAAAATGATAGCTAAGGATATGGGAAAGCAATCTGTATCAAAATTATTTAAGTTTAATGTCTTTCTTTTGTTAGATTGCTGTGTTCCTTCCCTCATAAGGAAGATAAAGAATGAGAAAGAGAAAGAATATTTCTTGATAATACAGAAAAATTTTCTTCTGAAACGCCTTAATTCTCGTAACATTTTTTAGGTGTTGTTTCTGAATGCCAGCAAGAGAGATCTCAACTGAAAAACAGAGAGCTGGCCATGAAAAAGTTACGTGCAAAGCTTTACAGCATGCGCCTAGAGGAAGAAAGAAGTAAGAGATGCAGTGCCAGAAAGACCCAGGTAAAAAAATGGATCTAAGAAACACTTCTAAAGTACAGAAAGATGTATAGGTAATGCAGTCTTTATGTAAATAACCATTTTCATGTACTTACAACTCAAGTAGCCTGAGTATGGGTTGTGCCTGTTTACAGCTCTGTCCTGTTTTCTGTGTTCAGAGCTGTTTTTCTCAGACTTGCAAAGTGCTAAGAAAAAATAGTCCTTTTGCATGATTTTAGTCCTTTGAAATTATAGAAGAAAGCTGGAAAACAATTGAACACAGTGTTTGGTATTTGATTTTATGCCATACACAGTCCTTTTACAGTGATTCATCATGAGCATTCTTCACCTTATCTCGACTGAAGAGGGACAGAGACTACATGTACATAAAATATACACATAAACATGCATATTTCTTCTATTAATGGCTGTTTGCCATTTTGTCTGTTGCAGCATCATTATGAACAGTATTTTACAGATGGGGAAATTAAAATTTAGGTTAGAGTCATAGAGCATTGAAGGGCAGAGACAGGATTCAAGTATTAAGTAAGGTCTGGTTTTAAAGTCTACATCTTTTTCTCTGTATCATGAGCCCCTGTTGTTCGGGGATTCAAGGTGCTAGTTTAAGGTGTCCTGAATCTAAATGCATCTCCCACTTTTTTTTTAGGTTGGAACTAAAGGAAGATCAGAGAAAATAAGAACATATAATTTCCCACAGAACAGGGTCACAGACCACAGAATAAACACATCCCTACATGATCTTGAGACTTTCCTGCAAGGAAACTGCCTTTTGGATGAACTTACACGGTCCCTGAAGGAATATGCTGATTATGAATCTTTAGTAGAAATGATTTCCAGAAAAGACTAAGCTGCCTTACTACTGAAGCTCTTTTTATATAGACTAGAAAAAGTTTACAGCAAATCCATTGTTTGTAAGTACTCAGCAGCGTTCTCTTGAGGAACCTAAGTTAACAGTTGGAATATGCATATTCTTAGGACATGATTATTAACGCAGTTCTCTAAGTACTGGAAAAATGTACAATTATAACTTCATAAATCTTGAACTCTTTTTGTATGAAGGGTAGACAAAAAGGAAAGTAGTTGTTTTGGGCAAAATATTTAATGGTGATCAAAATTTTCAAATATAAAACAGAAATATGATACATATTAGTTTTGTGTCATTAAATCAGCTAGTTAATGGAATTAACAAGAGATAAAAGTCAAATACAAAATACACTAGGACTAAGAAGGGAATTTGTTGGACAGAGAGAATTCCCAATGAAAGCCTTGTAAGGAGCTCCCTGTCCCCATGGTGGAACCAGGCATGCTGCAGGTGTGGCATAGCCCACTCAATGCTGGAAAGGTTCCTAGGCTGAGGCTGGTATACAGCTGGTAGACTGGGCCTTGCAAGCAGAGAACCTCAAACCCTTTAGGGTCGGTAAACTTGAAGCCTCCTGTCAAAGTGTGAAGAAAATACACTGGATGCTAAGCCCTAGGAGGCCTCTGTGTCAGAGTTCACAGAAGAGCAGCATGACAGTGGGATCTGTGTATAGAGATTCGTGTTAGGATGAACCAGCATGACTGAGTCCCACTAATCCAAACTCTTCAGTGGGAGTCTGCTGGATAGAGACCACAACAGACTGATGGTTCACTTCTACTCCAAAGGCATTTTACTGCGGAATTCACTCTTGCTAGGAGGAGGCTGGGTCTTCATTATTCAGACCTTCAGCTGACTAGATGAAAGAAGCGCTAAGATGAAAGGCAATTTGGTTTGCTCAGAATTCGCTGATTTAAATGTCAGTGCCATTCACAACATCAAAAGATCTAAAGTAATGTGTTACCAAATATGTGGGCACCAGGTGTCCAGTGAAGTCTAACCATCATGGTGTCCAAGACTGTCCCTGGTGGCTGTGCTGTGAAAGGAGAGTACAGAACAGCCCTCAGATGCTTACAGTGTCCACCTCCACCGAGTCCTGACAAGCTTCACGTGGTGCCAGCAGCAAATCTTAGATGTGCCCCTGCCAAATCCAGGTGGTGTCCATGTGACACTGTATGTCAGCTTCACAATGAGGGCCCTACGATTCCCTTCTGGAGAAGGGGCTTTGTGAAGTGTCCTGTTAGCTTGCTCCTCTGCCCGATGAGAACACAGAAGACTCTCAGGAGACAATAAAAGGCAGCACGTGGGTGTTGTCGTCACACCTTCCATCTCAGTTCTCAAGAGGCTGAAATAGGATCCTGGATCCTTGAGTTCAGCAGTGTTTTCATACTTGTTTAATGTTGGAAGTAAATTACAAACCTGATCCTTCACCTCTAAACAGTAGAGCGTGTACTTTCAAAAAAAGTGACATAATTCCACCTAAACTTACACCATCATCACTTGACAAAATTCTTGGTAAATTTGGAATATCTTCAAATACCTAATAACTCAGATGTCTCTATTTCCCCAGATGTATTAGAACTGGCTTTACACTAAGATCTGAGTAATTATGCATGAAATTTGGTGGGTTTACCTCCTAAATTTCTCCATCTGAAAAAGCATTGTCAGACCCCAAATCCTGCTTTTCATGACATTGCCTTGAGTTTTCATCTGTGACGATCAAACTAGATACTCTGGTGCCAGCCATTTAAGTTACTCCTCAGTCACTTTCTTTCAAACTAGATATTAAAGCTTGACATGGCTGGTTTCACATGTCCATTATCTTTTCTTGTGACTTAGTAGTGCTGTCACAAAATATGTGTTTAAACAGGGCAAGTCTGAGTGCTCTGATCTGCTTTACTGAGTTGTCAGATCCTCTAGAGTCCAGAATATTAAAACAGGAGACCACGCCAAATATGCTACACTGTACCCAGGTTTGTTTGAATCAACAGCAGTCTGAGCTTTTAGGAGTATATATATTTAAAGTTCAAAACTATAATGTGCTGCAGTCAATAGCAGCCAAAGTCCATTTAAAGCCCCACTTGTAACTCCACTTGTAACTTGTAGGGCACTGTATACTGTCTCCATGCTGCTCTGAAAGGAAGTTGCACAAGAGCCATCAAAGACAGGCGAAGATTTTTCTAGCTGCCTAGAGTGGATATTGTATAACCGAGGGACTGAACAGAATCCCTGGAAGGGGTTCTACCTTGTGAATATAGCTGAACATTCACCTGCACGCACTGTCACCATTGTTCACCCATTTCAGTTTCCAGGCTCCTGCTCTGAACACCAGCTACATAAGCACAGATAACCAAACATGACTGCCTTTTACCCAGTCCTGCTCTAACAGATAGTCATTAGATTCTGTTAAGGGAAAGTTACCACAAATCTGCATGCTCTCCTCTGCACCATCTCCTGCTCCCTTATCCCTTCCCCCTGTGAAAAGAAAAGGCATGAGACCTGTGGGTTAAAGGTGAAAAAGAGCCTTAGATCAGTTTTTAAACCATCTGTGCATTAGAATATAGCTGGTTAGAACTATCTAAAGCTTGTGTGAATATTTTAATAATGTAAGTGTAAAGTACATATCAGGAACTTGAGATGCAGCTCAGTGCCACCGTGCATGCACGCTCAAGGTCTAGGGTTCAATTCTCAGCACTGCAAAAAATAAATTTTAAACTAAGATGCTTACCACTGTGTGCACTATCAACACATGCAGGGTTACTGGCAGTTTGATCTGTGAATTCATACTGGCCTCCTACTTCCCTAGCTCAAATGTGATTTTGGAAACCCGTTAAAAGTAAAGCATTATAGGGGCTGGAGAGATGGTTCAGCAGTTAAGAACACTGGTTGTTCTTGCAGAAGACCTGGGTTCGAATCCCAGTACCCACATGGCAGCTAACAACTGTCTATAACTCCAGTTCCAGGGGATCCGACAGCCTCTTCTGTCCTCCGCAGGCATTGCACAACACGGGTGCACTTACCTATACGCTGGCAATATACACATAAAAATAATAAAATATGGAGAAAAAGTAGAACACTATAATAGTAACACCAGAAGCCTAGGAGGATGCTAATTCTAACATTCAGAACCTTGAAGTGGTTTAAGCCTACACCACGTACACAACCATCTCACACCAGGCACTGTCATTTCTACCTGTGTGACTTATGCTGCCCACTGTGCCTAGAAAAGACTCCACTAAACCTCTTCAGGCAGATTTCAAGGTTCCCAAAAGACTCTTTATTTTCAAGACACAAGTAACTACTTTCATCTCTTCCATAATACTTAATGCTGTGGTCTGAATGTTTCCCCCAAAAATTCATAGATTGGAAACTATCTCCTGGATGCAACAGTATAGGGATGTGGACCCTCTAGGAAGGTGTTTAGAGCTATTCTTGATGGGCTAGACAAAGGGCCCAAAGTTTGGACTTTTTGCCCTTAATCTTTAGCCTCCTGATGACGCGGGATTCCTCGAGCAGCCTGGATACAAGGCAGTGTCCTGGAAGTAGAAAGCCGCTCTCGCTAGAGGCTAGACCCTTTTTCTTTGCCTTCCTATGTTCCAGAACTCTGGGAAGTAAGTTTCCATTCTCTGTAAATTACCAGACTATGACACTACTGTAAGTAGCACAAAATGAACCAAGATGATACCTGGAAGACAGTATTTACTGCAAAGTGGTAAATTTACTCCTTCATTTTGTCATAAGAATGTGTGCTTAACAAAGAAATGGAAAAGGTAAGTTAGAGCTACATAGTGCAAATCTGTCTCAGAAAAAAAAAATTCATCATGATTATGCTCAAGCATCATTTAAAGTCAACGATTAACCTGACAAACTGAAAGGAACTATGACAGATTACTCCAGCATGTAACAAAACATGCTTGGCTCCTTGTATTACCTTATAGTATTATAGATTCAGATTTTTCCAATAACCCATCAGCCATTTTCTGCAGGAAGAAAAAAAAATACTGAAGAAAACTTTAATGCTATAGTTAAGATCCTAAGATTACATTCTAGGTGCTCAACTGATTTACTGAGCATGCTTGCCTACCTCAAATTGCTTTATCTCTATATATGAAAATAAAAGAGATGAGAACAGTCTCTAAGGTCAAAAAGCATAGAAATGTAAAAATGTACCACAGCAACCAGGACTCCAGCAAGCTTCCCCAGGAGAAGGCACACCATTTTTTAATCCCAGACTCCTAGACTGTTTCTTTTAGCCCCTGTATCTCCATGGTCTTCTGCAACCTTCCCCATCAGTAGGATTTAAGTCTACTCTGCTAATTTTAGTGACCACAGTGAGAACTAACATATCAAAGCACAATCATCATAAAATGAAAACACTAAGATTATTTTAAGAACGACAGGTTAATCTTAACATTTTTCTTGACAGTACTGTGATAGGTTTCCACTGCCTCTAAACCCCGAATTTTAACTACATACAATACACCTATGGTCTGCATCCAGAGTTATTTCCAGTTAACTCATTAGGCAGGCTATTTTATATATCCACCTCCCTTGTAACTGTTCAAATATTCAATCAAAAAATCACTTTTGCTATTCTGACCCCAGTCTCCCAACTCCTCCCAGCCTGAAGAATTCCAGCCAGACTTTCTGACCTCCCTGCTTTTTATGGGGGTCTTTGCAAGGCCAGCCCAAAGTTCAGATAATGGTTCAAAGTTTCAGGATCTTTCCTGGCCTACTAGATCTTTATCACACTGTTTAGTATCTTCTTAAGATATTCTTAATTGCCAGTTTCTTGGTCATTGGTATGTAAACTCCCAGAAAGAAAGGATTTCAGTCTTTTCAGTCATTTATCTCCAGAGGCTTGGACCTCAGGTGCCAAACTGAACTGGCAGCATAGGTTTCGGTAATCAATACTGCCTAGGTTTTAAAGCAACATTTTCAGAAGTGAAATGCAAGAAAACTCAGGATAAACCAAAATAATCGAGATAAAAACAAATCCACCCATTACGCATTCTACTCTCGGCCCCGCCCTACACTGCAGCTGTCATTTACTTGGAACTTTAACTGAAGTACTGCAGAAAAGCCAAAGCAAAAAATAAAAGGCGAAGATTGGAGATTGTTGCGCACACATCCCGTAGGTTCACTACGCGGCTGCACGAAGCTGAGGCTAGGTGCGCAGTCACCACTTGGGAACAAATTCAAGGCGTGCAAAGAAAGTTCAGCATCACTAATGAAAACCGTACAACATGTCATCAGTCTTAGATACACTCCCGCCATTCCCACAAAAATATTCACCCAGCCCAAGAAAAGTGGGAACCTCATTTATTCTTTTTGG
The DNA here is from genome assembly GCF_000622305.1 of Nannospalax galili. NCBI lineage: Eukaryota > Metazoa > Chordata > Mammalia > Rodentia > Spalacidae > Nannospalax > Nannospalax galili. The sequence goes on from NW_008356845.1 coordinate 1,908,508, forward strand.
TTTTGTTGGGAACAAGTCTGCTCTCTATTGCGCTAGGAGCCGTTAAGGAATGAAACAAAAATGCATAAAAGCAAATATACAAATTACCATCCGTAAAAATGAATGGTGGCTTGAACAGCTGTGGCTGAAAACTTCAAAGAACCGGGTGACCAGGAAGGTCACGCCGCCCTCTGCCCCAGGCAGGGAGAGGGCCGGGATGCCATTCTCCGCCCTGGCCCAGTCCTCGGGCAAGGGCGTTGCACCCGCCCCGCTACCTGTCCAGCCCCGCCCTGAGGGAACCGCCGGGCGCCCAGTGCGCAAGCGCCAACCCGCCAAGTCCACAGCCACCGCGCAGAGCGCGTGCGCAGAGACTCCAGGCAGGGGGCGGAGCCAATTTAGGAGGGAGTGTGGAGCGCGCCTAAATCCCAGAGAGGCGGGCCCACCGTGCAGGGGGAAGGGCTAGGCTTCCGGGAGGCCCTGGCGCCAGGCTGATCAGAGCGCGCAGCTCACCGACTCCCATGTTGGAGGCGATGGAGGAACGCCTGGGTACCGTTGGTCCCCGTCCGAGCCCTTCAGACACCAGCCGGAACCGTCTTCTGGACAGGACTCGGTGGAGGCCGGTTCGCGGGACCGCGGGGGGAGGGGCAGCATGGCGGGCGGACGCCTGCGCGGTGGGCACTGCCGCGTGCGGCGGGGTGGGGGCGCTCCGCCCTCTCAGCCCTCGCCCGCCGAGGCCCCGCCCACATCCTCAGCATCTTTCCGGCGGCCCGGACCTCCCTGGGAGGAGGTGCCGGCGCTGTGGGGCTGGCTCCACCCCTGGGGGCTCCTATTGGTCGAGTACTGGCGTCCTCCTCAGACTGCTTGCCTATTGGCTTGCGTGTGCGAGCGCCGCGCCCTATTGGCCCGTTGTGCTTTGGGCACCAAATTCAAAGATTTTTAAAAGTACCAGCTGGCGCCTTTTAAGAGCAGCAGCTCCGCGGAGCGGCGGGTCACCTGCGTCGCCGCCGTCGCCCTCGCTCACCTGCGGCCGAGCCTGCGTCCTCCGGCATGATCCGCCGCACCTGCCGCTGTGTGGCCCGGCCGGCCTCCTGCTGCTGCGGCTCCGGTGCAAGGACAGCGGCTGAGCGCCCGCGCCTGCCGGAATGTGAGTGCGGGGCTGCGGGTGGGAGCGCTGCGCCCTGGGGCGCCCTGCAGGGTGCACCCCGGCCGCGTCCTACGAAGCCGGGCTGCGTGGGGACCTGGAGCGGGCGGCGGCGGGGCTCCCCGACTCGGGTACCTGCAGAACCTGGAGGCCGGGGGTCGCCCAGAGGATCGAGTGGATGGTGCAGAGGTGGGAAGGATGGTGGGGTGCTGCCCGGGGATTCCCCCTGCCCACCCTCCCCGCCATCCAGGCTGCTCTCTCCAGGGACGGGCAGGTGGTGGCCGGCTGGGCGCGGGCTTCCCTTCTGGGAAGACCTTCCTCCCCCACCTCCTGGGCGCCAAATGTCCCCTCCCCCACCCCGGCTGTGACAGGACTGAGGGTCCCTGGGCTCCCCAGACTCCTCTCCCCCACCCGCCTGCACCCCCTTTCCACAGTGGCCCAGCACCCTCACATCGCAGCTCAGTTTCCCCAACTTTTCCGCTCCTGCGCCTGGCTGGCGGGCGCGGGAGATTGAGCTCGCGGTTATCTCCCGCCTTGTCTCCGCGTGCACCGCGCCCTGAGGGGTCCTTCCGCCACCGACCCCTCTGCATTTCCAGGGGCTCCCTGCCTGCTCCCGCCAAATAGAAACCCCTCTCCCCGCCGGGCCAAGCTCAGTAGGAACATCCAAAGAAAATGTTTTCTCCTATTTTTCCTCTTTACTCAGTAACAGTTTAAAAAGAATCCACAGGGGAGGGGTTAAAAAAGTATTTTTTAAAATTTCAAAACCGTGAATTTGCCTGTAGTATTTAGCTGATGGAAGAATTGAAGAATTGTTTGTTATTTCCCTGTATTCTTGGGGAACTAGGTGGTCATTTTATTCCAAGCTTGAGGAAGAGGGGAAGAAGGTCAGTTATTTTTTACTTTTGTTAGTTAAGAGAAATGCCCTCATACTACCTTAGGAATGGTTGAAACTGAAGAGGAAAAGGCAATTCTACATTATGTGGTAATCCTCCTACATTAGAAAAGGAATTAAGTCTTGAAGGGGAAAAAAGAAAGTAACTCTCAGCAGATCAAGTATATTTGTAGTAGATCCAGGATCATAAATTTCCCTTAAAAATCTGAAATTTAATGGCTTTATGATGGGTTTTCTTAAGACCCCACATGCCTGTCTTAGGAAATATTTGCTGCCTCCAAAGCCATACCTCATTTGCAGAAATGAATTGAAGAAATGAAAACTTTACATGACTACATTTAAATGTTTTTGGAAATTGGCTTTTTAGAAGTTTTCTCTGGAGGTTATGTCTTTGGCTCCTCTCATGGTCTCAGTACAGAAATGACCATGCGTGGCCTCAGCCACATCCTGGTTATCACTAGGTACTGGAAGCCAAGCCGAGGGGAAACCAATTGCTTTGTTAATATTGGAAGAGCTAGAGAGACATTTAAGCACTAACTTTAATTGTAGTATTTAACATGGACTGTTAGGTCTGTATTCTGAATGATGTGATAAAATTGATGCTTTGGTTAGCCATTGATACTCTGCCGGGCTTTTAGTCTTATTTTCTCCCCATTTTGTGAATGGGAAAACTGAGACTTTAAGACTTTGCTTTCTCACTTTTCCCCTTGAAGTCAGTCACTGGTACTTTGTTGTGTCGGAGTCTTAAGCAGCAGGATCCTTTAGTAATGCTCGTCCAGGATCTTAACAGGCTGTTTACAGTGTGCTCCCATATCTCCAATGCAGCCCCTCTTCCTCAGCTCCCTATACTCTTATGAGAAGCACTTCTGACTGATCTTCCTTCCACTTCTGCTGACCTGCAGTCTAGTTGCTGGTGGTCCTTTCAAAATTTGAGCAAAATTTCTTCATTTTTGCTTATAACAAATAATAGCCTGGCCTATTCTACAAATCAGGAACACCTAACTTCACCTTTGGAAGGTAGTTGACTCAGATGATTTTGGCTTTTTGCAAACAGTTTAACTCTTCTTGTAAATGATACTTAAATTATTTAGCTATACTTTATTACACAAATTAAAATTAGATCAAGAGTCCAGATTTTTGTCTTATACTTTTTTTTCTGGTGTAAAAAAAGAACTATAGGCCAAGTGGAGTGGTGTGCACCTTTAATCCTAGCGCTTGGGAGGCACTAACTGCTTTTGCAGAGGACCAGGGTTTGATTCCCAGCACCCACATGGCAGCTAACAACCATCCTCAACTCCAGTTCTAGGGGATCTGATGAGTACTTCACGACACAGGTGCATTTACACACGTGAAGGCACTACACATCACGTAAAAAATTAAGAGGTTGGGCAAGGTGGCACACGCCTTTAATGGCAGCACTCAGGAGGCAGAGGCAGGCAGATTTCTGTGAGCTCAAGGCCATCCTGGTCTACAAAGCGAGTTCTAGGCCACCTGGGGCTACAGAAAGAGACCCTGTTTCAAAAAGAGGATGTGGGTAACTCGGTGTAATGCCCTGAAATCAGTCCCTAGCAAGGAGCCAGGTTGCTTGTTGGTACCATAATGATTTTGTTCATTCTAAGTTTCTTGTTCTTTTTGTAGGTTGTAAAGAAGAAAACTCTTTTTCTGTAAAAATGAAGTGTGATTTTAATTGTAATCCTGACCTTTCTGAACTTAAAGTAGAAAAACCTGATGACAGCATAACACAGGGTTCCTACACCCCTGTGAGCTTGAAACTTTCTCTTAAGAATTGTTTTAAAAACCATGAAAGGTCATCTTTCCTTGAGTCACCAATTGTGAGTCCTACAATTTCGGACCTTGATAATAAGGAAAATGGACGCGTGCAGCAAATACTCAGTATTTCAAGTGAAATAGAAGAGCTAGAGGCCAATAGACTGTGTGAAGACAGTGGCTACTCCTCATTTACACATCACGGCGGACAGGAAGATGGCATCCTTGTCTTGGAGGAGAATTTCAGAAACAGCCCTCAGTCCTGCCTGCTACCATCCCAAAGCCCAGACCAGTATCCCAACAAAAACTTGCTTCCCGTGCTTCATTTTGAAAGAGTAGTTTGTTCAACATTAAAAAAGAATGCCAAGCGAAACCCTAAAGTGGATCGGGAAATGCTGAAGGAAGTTATAGCCAGTGGAAACTTTAGGCTCCAGAACATAATTGGCAAGAAAATGGGCCTAGAGTGTGTAGATATTCTCAGTGAACTCTTTCGAAGAGGATGCAAGCATCTCTTAGCTAATATTTTGACAAAACTCGGTGACATGGACTTAATAAAGTGAGTATTTGAGTATGTCAGTGGCTCGTGCACAACAAACAGCATAGTCTCCCATGTTTAGTCGTGGTCTTTGCTTGTTTCCTGGTATTTCAATCCCTGTGTGTCATCAAAATGAAAAGACAGTTTGTGGAACCCTGTGTTCACTCACTTGGCAATTGCATATTCATACACTTAGAGGCATTCTAGCTCATCTGAAGTGAAGAGTATATGTACTGTCTTTATTAATGGATAATCAGGATTAAGAATGCAGTGCTTCTATTAATGTAATGGGTTTTAAAATATTGATTGCTAATAGCCAAGTGTCCCAGAGTACTTAGAAATTTTCCTACCTTTTATCAACTAGCTAACGTGGTGTCCTGTGTGCAGTGCTGACTGAATTTGGTTATCCACATGACTCTAGAATTACTTGTAGGAGTTTTTGAAAATTTAAGGCTTTTGACCCTGTGATAGTCAAGTTCAATACACCTAGGAGTGATCGTCCCTAAATCTTAAGTGACCCAAGCAGTTTTAATGCTTAATAGGTTGGTGGGGCTGAGTAAGTCTCTCCTTTGTCCTGTCTCTGCTGTATTCATCTTTGTGGTGCTATGTCTCCTTTGTCTTCTAGTTTGTCTAAAGTGAGCAGGATTTGGAAGAAGATTCTAGAAGGCGATAAAGGTGCATTCCAGCTATACAACAAAGCAATGCAAAGAGTCCTTGTAAGTCTTTGTAATTGGTGTTTTCTTCATATGCTGCTGTTAGATTAGAAATAAGTGGGAAACCTTTAAATTCCCAAAGCACTTTAGTTTTCCAGTAGAACTCAATTTCAAACACACCTTGGTAAAATTTGGGAAATCTGTCATGCTTGTACTTAACTAAAATATAAGGTCTGTAAAACAGGTGATGATTTTCATGTAAAATTTGGTCAGTTACAAGAAAAACTAAACTGCTGACCTACTGAAGATTCTTCCTGAATGAACGAATGCATTTATTTTTCCAAATACTTGGTAGTTGTAGATCTGATAATATGAGATTCAAAGTTTCAGCCTTGGAGCTGGATGAGCCTTCAGATTCTGTTGCTAATACTTGCTGGGTAATTTTGGACATAGGTTGCTTAAATTTCCTGTATCCAGGTCTTCATTGATTGGTAACAGTGGCAAATCTACTCTAAAAGGTTGCCTTAGATCTGTCCCTTAAAGTGGGGTGGTGATGAATGCCTATAACCCCAGCACTCAGGAGGCTGAGGTATTAGGCTCGTGAGTTTGAGGCCAGCATGAGCTGCCTATACCTAGTGAGACCTCATCCCAGAGAACTGAAGTGCCTGTTCACAGTTGTTGGTTACACTTACACATAACTGCAGCCCCCTGCTGGCAGTGGGGAGAATGACCCTGTGTCCTGTGGGCAGCTTTGAGTTCTAAATCGGCTCCTCTTAATTTCTGCTTCATACTTTCTGTCAGTTCATTATGAAATGTTTGTATGCACAGTTAGTTTGGCTAATATCTGCAGGTAAATGTGGGGATAAGTAGTACTACCTTCCTGATTAATCCCTGTAACAGTTACAATTGTAGCAAAAGTGCCTGACTTGAATTAAGATAGAAAGTAAGTATTAACAATGTCCCATTAAACCCTTTGCAAGCAGGAAAACAATAAGTTGTCGCTGTGTAATTCAACTAGAGGACATGCCACATGCAGAATCGCATTAACTTCTGTTCAGAAAACAGCCTGGGCTCCTCCCAAAAAAGATGCTCAAACCAAGTTACCCAGTCAACGTGATCAGAAAAGTTCTGCTTACAGTCGGCACAGTGAATTCCTTGAGGTAACTGCTTAATCGGTAAATTATAAAGTTGGAGCAATTACTGTAAAAAGGATTTAAAGTAAGAAATAGAAAGGGTCAAAGTCCAACTTGGCTCTACATGCATCTACTGTTTAGCCTACTAATGAAGACGGGACAGTGCTTGTTCAGATTTATAGTAGGGTCGGAGGGGGTGGGCAGCTTGTGGGCGCTGTGTCTTCTGTCTTCTTCATTTCACTCTCAGCTCTGCATTTTACACTTGCTTCCCTTTGTTCCTGGAAACACCTAAACAGAAAAGTTCTAGCTTTCAGAAATTCAAAGCTTCAAATGCCATCAAATCATTGGGTATGTTAAAACTTCTCATGTGAACATTCTTCCATGTATTGGGGAAGACAGGCTACTCTTCCTAGATTTAGTAACCAAATTTTTTATTTAGTCTTTGGTAAAATTTATATGTGGATTTTTTTTCCCCCCCTAGGTTGCCAAGACATTGAAAAATAACGAAAGCCTCAAAGCCTGCATTCGGTGTAATTTCCCTGCAAAATATGATCAGTATTTAGAGCGGGCAACCTGCAAACGAGAAAGCTGTGGGTTTGAGTATTGTACAAAGTGCCTCTGTGATTATCATAACACCAAAGACTGTTCAAATGGCAAGCTCCTGAAAGCCAGCTGTAGGATGGGCCCTTTGCCTGGGACTAGAAAGAGTAAAAAGAATTTACAAAGACTATGACCTTTTGTTAAATCAATTGTAAATGATCATGAAGGATACTTTTAAAATGTTAGGTTTTAACTTAAAACTGTATTTTTTTTTTCGACTTCTGTAGTGTCTGAGGAGTCTTTCCCTCTGAACAGAGGACATACAACCTCTTAAAATATAGTTTAATAGTCAGAATTTTAAATTGGCCACACAAATGGAAAATTTAAGTGTTTTAAGAAAAGATAAAATGAAACTGGCTCAATTTTATAATAAAAGGACACCATAGAATTTTACCTATAGATGTGGTTCACAGTGTTAGCATTTGAGACATTCTTTTACCAGATGTGTATTAATCCAGTATCAACTTAAGGAGTCTGTTCATTTAAATGTTTTGTCTGTCTGTTTTCTTGTTGCCCTAAACCTTTTTTTCAGTGTTTTCCAAAAAAGTATCTTTTGTAAAGTCTTGTTTTCCTTCTGATGTCTGTTTTATATGTTTATATCTGTAAATATTTCTATTTTTATGTGCCAAAGAAAATATACATATAAATTAATTTTGTTACAAATAAAATTGTTAAGTTCAATAATATGTGGGGTTTTTTTTTTAAAGATATAGCTTTAATTCTGTGCATGGGGTGTGTTCCTGTGTGCAATGCTTGCAGAGGCCAGAGGTGTTAGCTGCCATGTGGGTATTGGGAACTGAACCCCATCTTCTGCAAGTTCAACCGGTGCTCATAACCACTGAGCATCACTCCAGCCCCCAAAGGAACCCAAATCCTTAGGGCCTTGTTTAGGTGATAAGATTCTGGCTTTCAGCTGAAGTTATCATGGGATGAAGCTCTGGGAGACTGAAGAAAGGGTAAGCATTGTTTTAACCGGTGAGAGACATGAATGACCAGACCAGAGAGCTACTATTACAGCTTCCAAAATGGTGCCCAGTTTACTCAGCCTTTTGGTGTAGTCAGTGCAATCCTCTCCCACACTGTATCAGTTGGGTCTCTGATGGATAGAGCATGGTGGATGAGATACTATGTCACTGCTGAAGCTAGGTAATAAATGTGCTTTCTGCCTTTTTTCTATCACTGGGGGAGGGAGCTGTCAGCTATGAGCAGTTGAAGACTTGAAGGCGAGCCATACTGTGAGGAATTGAGGCTTCTTATGACTTCTGAATGCAGACCTCTAGCTTGAGGTGAACCACTAGTCAACTTTGGTCTCTACTGACATCCTGAGTGCATCTAGAGCCACTCAGCCAAACTCCAGAACTGACTTCCCCAAAGCCCTGAGATAGTGAATGTTAGCTGTTTTAAAGCTCTCGGTTTTGGGATCATTTATGTGATAATAAGTGACTACAAAATGGGCCCATGCTTCTGAGAGGAGGACGAGCAGAGGACTTTGCTTGCTCCCATTGGTCAAGTGCACTGATTAATAATGGAGGTCAGGGCTTCTCTGGTTGTAGAATGGATTGGCTTAGAACTGATACTTGGTCCAATACAGAATTGTAGCCCACTCTATGTATATGTGGTCTCCAAAAAAAAAAAAAAAAAAAAAAAACTGG
>NW_008356845.1:1916910-1985224 GCF_000622305.1 Nannospalax galili
TTTGGGACCCAAAAAAAAAAAAAACAAAAAACTGGCAGGCCAGAAGGTTATTGGGCCTGGTCTTGTGGACACATACTCTATATAATGACCAATCTATTAAAAAGATGAAAAACATTTTTTGAATACTTTATTGATTCTTTGAGAATGTCACACAAACTTTTTTTTATACTCAGGCCCTCCCCCGTCTCCCTCCCCCCACCTTACTATCCTGCCCCTCACTTCTTATCCTCTATTACAATTTTTCTTTTTTAAAAAGCCTATCAAGTCTAATTCATTTTCTCCCTATGCTCTGTGTTGTGGGTTCATCCCTTGAAGTCTGGTCACCCTACCAGGTGTCACACTCTTAAAGCTGACTCTCCCTCTTCCAGCAGTTATTAACAGTCCATAGATCCAGCTAGAGCTGGGGCTTCTGGTCCACCTCCCACATCCATGCTGGGCTTTTGTTGGGTTTGGGTTTGCACAGGTCTTATGCATGCTGTCCCGAACACTGTGGGTGTTCATATGTGCGACTGCCCTGTGGTGTCCAGACAACATGGCTTCTACCACTTGACCTAAAATCTTTCCAGTTTTTTGCAATGTTCCCTTGAGCCTTGAGAGGGTGTGATGTAGGTGTCCCATTTTGGACTGAACTCTACACAGTCTGATTTTTTTGCATGTTGACTTTTTGAGTCTCTGTTAATCATCTGCTTCAAGAAGCTTTTCTGGTGATTGAGAGATGCACTAGTCTGTGGGTGTAACGATCATTAGAAGTTTGTTTAATATGTCCATTTAGCAGAATAATAGTGGGTTCTCCCCTGTGGCCCTGTGACCTGCCTAGCCATAGGTTCTTGGCCCTAATAACAGTTCCAGATATGGGCTCCTCTTGTGAAATGTGCCTTAAATTAAGATGTAGAACTCTAGATGTTAGTATTTTCATGGTTACTGTGGTATATAGTATATAACATATACATATGTATGTTTAAAGTCATAGCGCTATCTTAAAGTTTACTGAAATGTAACATTCAGGGAGACTGCTTTTTGAACTGAATCTAAATAAAATGTAGATCATAAAATTCCCTAATTGGTTCATGTTGCGGCAAGAACACACTACATTCAGAAGAGGCTGGCCCTGTCCAACCAAGGTCTGGGTGGGAGTTCAGCCTGACAGTGACTTCCTTTATGCAGCCCCTCTGACCAAGTGAGAGAGCAGCCTGTTCTCAAATGCTCGTTCCTGGTCATCCTGTGTGGTTTTGATCAGTTGGAATGACAGATGCAACTTGGTTGAGGGCTTTCTTCTGAAGAAAGTTCAGATTTGGCAGTCCTGTGTTAATTCTGTTGTCATGGGTACTGGGAATTATAGTTTAGTGTTTCTGCTAAAACCTCTGCATGCCAATCTGTAGTGGTCTTTTTTGGATGTTCTTGAGTGTCGCTCATTTCATGGAAGCATATGTCATATTCACGTGTTAGCATGGAGGCCTACTTTACCATGCTCTGAGGAGTTGGAGTGCTATCAGGTACCTGGAGATGAGTGTTTCTATGATCTGTCTAGGAAGCTTGTCATGCCCAATCGTGCAACTTGAGGATCTGCCGTAAACAATGTGTATATGACTGTTGGTTTCTCCTGGAAAGCAGCTTAGTATCTATCCCTGCCCTAGCTCTCTGGAGTTGTCCCCCAACCCCCAATTCTGCTTCCACCATTTAAACAAAACACCACAAGATGGCGCTGTCTCAACATCATCCTTTGGCCGGGTCATTCCTGTGAATTTAGTGTGAAAAAGGTTGAAACAATCACTTCGGTTTCTCTTCAACTTATGTTGCTAGCTTAGAAAATTAAATCCATAAAGTTCGTATATACATTAAGTTAGGATACACACACAGATACACACACACACACACACACACACACAATTGACCTAATGGCCTCAGACTAAAGTCTTATTTCTCTTCAACATTTGAAAACGGTCTACATACAAAGTTTGGTCTGTGCTTAACCAACACAGGAGCAGCATGTGCCTAACAGACACTTAAAGCATAGCTCATCCAGGTCAAAACTTGAGATGAATTATAAATGAAAAATGCATAGCAGATACTGGAGACTTCCTAGGAAGTAAAACAAAATCTACTCAGGGTTTTCATCTTGACTACACATTAAAATAATCATACATTGGATTCACTGGGTTAATTAAAATACTATGAGGAGCCATTTTATCTCTTCATTTTCCTTTTTCAGTATTGCAGCTGCACAATTTTAAGTTAGATATATATGGCTTATTTTGTGTTTCTATTGAACAGTTTTAGTCTCTATCTAGTAAGTACCAGAGAAGTCTTTTCTGGCACCATAACTGACGTATTAAGATAAGGAACCCTGAGTAGATTTTGCCAAGTTTCCAGGATACAAAAGATTACCTACAACAGAAGAGGCTGTGTACTCAGATATTAGGCACACTAAAATTTTAAAAAAAGACGTGTGTGTGTGTGTGTGTGTGTGTGTGTGTGATGTGTGTGGGTGTGTGTGATGTGTGTGGGTGCCCCCAGAGGCTAGAAGAGAGCGTTGGATCCCTTGGAGCTGGAGTTACAGGCAGGTGCGAGCCATCTGACATGGGTGCTGGGAACAATTCCTGCTTTACTCTGCTAGAGGTACAAGTGCTCTTAACCACTGAGCCACCTTTCCAGCTCTACACTGAGATTTTATTTGTTAACTCCTGCAACATAGTGATGTTCCACATGGAAATAATTATACTGAATAACATCTTCAGATATCTTTGGTTTCAAATTCTTTTAAAAATAATTAATTTTTAAGTCTTATGTATATGAGTGTTTGGCCTACATGTATGTAAATATACTATGTGCATGCATGCAGTGCCCTTAGAGGTCAGAAGAGGGTGTTGGATCCCCTGGAACTGGAGTTATGAATGATTGTTAGCTGTCATGGGGTTACCGGGAACCCTTCTGGAAGAGCAGCTAGTGCTCTTAACCACCGAGTCATCTCTCCTGCTCCTAATTTTAAATTCTTACTTTCTTTTACTATTTAACCTTGAGAAGAGATTTTTTTTAACATCTGTGAGCTTTTTTTCAAATTTAGAAGGAGAAAGGAACACTACCTGATATTACTGACACCAGGATTCAATTAGAAAATACAGGAAAGCCACTAATGCAATTGCTGACATGATAGTCATTATAGTATTTTATTATGGTCAAAATATTAATTCTTATGACTATCTTGGCATTATGATATTCAAAATGAAGGAGTCCCTTCCAATAACTTTATTATAATTTTTTTGGGGGGAGGGGTCTCCCTGTAGTCCCAGCTTGCCTGGAACACATATGTAGACCAGGCTGGTCTTGCTCTCACAAAGATCCTCCTGTCTCTGCCTTTCAAGGGCTGGGACTAAAGGTATGTAGCATTTTTATGATGAGAATAGCTTTATGTTAAATTTTCCATCATCTATACTGTGCTACTGAAAATCTTTTTCTCAGTAAGTGAGCAAAAAAAAATAACCTTATTACCAGACAATAATTTTGTTGGGGCTTGAAGCTAATGAACCTCGATCATCTTCAAAGCACACATTTAGACATTTATTCATTTATGTATATTTATAACATGAATTGAGGACCTTCTTTCTATACAATGTAAATGATCTGGAAGGTGGCAAATTCAGAACCTTCCTCCACCAGAGAACTCAGCTTTATAACACAAGTCATAATAGATGCCTTAGGTGTGCCACCACACCTGGCTAAAACTTTCTAAAAATATTTTAGTACTTTAAGAACTAACTTCCTCATTCCAGAGAGTGAATTAGAAAGACCTTGACTGAGTGGAGATTAGACCGTAGGAGGATAAATGTAAACAGACTCATGAGAATCAGGCTACAAAAGAATCAGGATTCTAAGCCCAAGGAGAAAGAGATCATGCCCTTTACCTTCAGATAAACTAACACTTGCATGCAGTCACAGATTCTCAAGATCTAATGCCTTCCTGAGAGGCCCATTTGGGAAGAGAGAGAATTGCAGAGAGAGCATTCGAGAGTGGGAATTAGCGGGACTCTTTCTGAAGGTCTGTGGCCTTCATGAGAGGCTTGTATTGGTGCCGCTGAGATTGAAGGGTAGAGGGAAGAGCAATATCGGAGTATAAAATGTAACTGCGTTGGGGACTTTATATAAAATGCTATGCTACAGTCAAGTCGAAGTCTCCATGTTACATTTGACACTCGTTGGTGTTAAATTACTTGAGTGTATAGTTCGACAGGTGAGAAGTACTGTCTTATTCCACTGCTCTTCTTGGCTGGGAGATGAGGTGTAAGGAGGGTCAGGAGGCACCGTTCCAGGAACCCATCCGCCTCCAGCAACCCAACACCATGTTTCTTTTTAACGATTCACTCCTAAGAGGAGGTGTGCTGTGGACTCAGGATGTCTTTTCAGTACTGACAAATACTGTTGTACTTAGAATTATTTCTAGTAAAATTTGAACCACTGCTATTGGTCCCTCTTGTCCCTCTGGAGGCTTTGCCTGCGCGGCCAGTATGCGAGGGATCTGATATGTATTGTGTGAACTACTTGGAAACTTGGTTTGTATTCTTATGCGTCGTCCCTAGGTTTTCCTCCCCTGTTCATAAGTTTGCAAACTTGGAAAGCTGAGAATGTCTGTAAACTTGTCTTCCCTTCCTATTGAACCTAATGTTCCCTTTCCCTTCCTTCTTTGTGTTTTCACCAGAGGGCGCCACTAACCTACCTAAAACCCAGTTTGCAGCTATTTTCTTCAGTACGTAGTTCAGTCTCTTTAGACTTGTTTCAGATGTAAATTCATTACTACGAAAGTGGTATTGGGGGTATCCAAAGTCAAACTATGACATAGTTAGATCTCTGCTCTGCTATTTATCATCTCTCTGACATGGAGGATATCCTTAATGTTCTCTCTGACCAATAGTATTTTCATCCTTATAAAATGAAAGTAATCACATGCCTTTTGAGTGGCTGTATTAAATGAGTTCAGAGACATACGGCCAGCACTTGAACCCATGTCTGCCATGTAGTAAGCGCCACATAAGGGAGAGTCGCTATGGAAGTCTATGACAACGACAGTTCTCTGTTATCTTGGAGCCATCTCTTCAACAGTAATGAGTAGAAAAATACTAAATAAAGCTATCTGTTTTGAGGTAACGGTGTGCGTAAGAGAGGTCCTGCCTCTATGCATTATTTCTACCTAACATAAATAAGAGGGGAAAGTCTATGTCCACTTGCGCATTGATTCATCATCCCAAGTATTAGACTATTGCAAGTAATCAATAAATAACTTTGGGGGCGGATCTTTTTGAGACAGGGTCTCCCTGTAGCCCCAGCTATCCTGGAACTCACTATGTAGACCAGACTGGCCTTGAACTCACAGAGATCCAATGGAAGATTATTAACACGTTATAGTTTCTATCTTAAATGCCTCTCAAAAGCACATGGGTTGGTTTTGCCCACAGCATGTAACACTGTGGGAGGGGTAGGAACTTCAGGAGGTGAAGTCTAGTGGATCTTTGGAGTCATGCCCTTGAAGGGGAAATTGAGACCAAGGTGCCTTCCTCTCCCTTTTCTGCCTTCTGAGCTGCCATAAAGTGACCTGTGCTCTCAACATTATGTACCACGCAGGGAACAACAGGGTCAAGTGACTGTGGAGTAAAATCTCTACAACCAAGGGCCAAAATAAGCCTATCCTTTTAAGATTATTCTCTCATATATTTTTCACAGAGATGGAAATCTAGCATGCATATCTATATTTACAGGTAAGAAAACAGAGACTAAGTTGATAGAACTCACCGAGGTCACACAAATAAGTGGAATATATGGTTCCTTAGCTTAGATCTGATTCTACAATGCATTTTCTTGCTACTGGGTTTTCATACATGAAGAAACTGAACTTCTGGTTGACTCATACATGACTGACCTGCCTGGCTGAGTCTTCATACTGTTCAGGAGGAAGGATGTAAGGTCCCCCCTTTAGTTAGACTTTCTGAGTTTCATTTCCACCTCACCAAACATATCTTATGGAATAAGCATAAGATTTAGATGATACCTCACCAAAACACATCTTATGGAATAAGAAAAATATAAAGAAAAGCAAACACTTTAGAAACCTGCTTATGGGTTGGATGTAGTAGTGTATGTCTGTACTCTCTGCACTCAGGAAGCTGAGGCAGTAGGATCCCAAGTTCAAGGTCAGCCTGGCATACGTAGCAAGCTCAAAGTCAGCCTGGGATATACAGCAAGCTCAAAGCCAAGGCTCCCTAGGGAAATGTTGTCTCTTGAAGAAGGGGGTAGGAGAAATACCAAAAAAGACCTCTGCTTACATTGAACTTAACATATTTTTGGAGAATGGCTGGTCCACAGTTTATGCTCCATTTGTTTTTGTTGGATGCCTACGTGCAAGAGGGACAGAAACTAACAACTGTGGCTAAAGAATTCTAGTGCTTTGGTACACAGTGATAGGCCTGCTGGCCAGGAGAAACAGCATTACCCAGAAACTGGCTAGAGGTTCAGTCTCATTCTAGACCTACTGAACCAGCAAGTGACATTTAAACAAGATCCCCAGCTGAATGGTATGCACACGACAGCTTGAGCAACTCCACTCTAGGCAATAAGCTTAACTGAGGACACTGATCTAATTCCATGTTTCATAAACATTGAGTTGGAAGAAAAATTATTCTAGGCACTATTAAATTTCTTTTAAATTGTCGGGAGAAGAGTTGAGCTCTGTGTGAATACATTAAAAATGAAAGTTGCTGGGGCTGGAGAGATGACTCATCAGCAAAGAATACTGATTGCTCTTGCAGAAGACCCAAGTTTGGTTCCCAACACCCCCATTGGACTGCTCACAACTGTCTGTAACTCCAGCTCCAGGGAATCCAATACCCCCTCAGGCCTTTGTGGACATAGAACACGTAACACATATGCACCTAAAGATGCATACATATACACATAGATAAAAATAAATGGAAAAAAAGAGAAAAGTACAGATAAATTTACTTCTTTTAATGAGCTTTCACAAACTGTGCCAATGTAGACCAAGTTTTTCCAGCCATATAAAATGATTTCTTATGGGGATTACTTGTAGGAAAAGTCTGAGTTCCCTTTATTTATAGGTTTCTGTAGCTAGAAGTCATTTAGTCAAGGCCATCCTTCTGCTCTGTGTATTAATCATCAAGATGTGCTTCTTAAATCTAAGATGCAGGTGAATCCACAGAACTGTCGTTATCCAGGACTGCTGTCTCAGGTTAGGTTATAAAACTCTTCTGCTTATGAAAAGTCAGAGAAACTTGAAGTGATGTATGTATATGTGGTTCACTTTCATGGAGATATATTGGAAACAGTTTTCTGCCTAGTGTATTTTATATATGTATATATATCATGTATATATTTTATACAAATATCTATATATACTATACAATACATAGACAAATGCTTACTCTACACATATTCACTTACGTATATCATTTTATCCTCCCACGTTGCTCCTGACTCCCTCTCAATTTCTTTTCCTCTTCTTTATTATTGGTACTTATACATACATTTATAAATACACAAGTATATGTTGTACTGAGTTCATTTAGTGGTCCTCCCCCATGAAATGTCTCCTGTCCACATTGGCATGTCAACTGGCTTTGTCATTATGCAGATCTTGTTAGGCTACCATACTGTGGAGATTTCATGGATGCAGCTCTCCTATTAATATGTATTATTTTAATGGTACTTGATAAGCAACTTAAATGTACATAGCTTTTATAAAATTTATATTTTATCATGCCCTTTCAAAAGTTTGTAGTCTCCACTTATAACTTGATATAGTAAGTGTGTGTGTGTGTGTGTGTGTGTGTATATATATACATATTTGTTGATATTCCTTTTTTGTTGTTTTTGTCTTTGCAGTATTACAGTACTGGAGGTTGAACCCAGAACTTCACACACGCTAAACAAGCATTTGACCACATTACATCCCTAACTTATAAATTACCTTGGAAAGTTATACACAGAATACTAGCATTGGCCTAGCTTGACAAGTTTTTTCCTTTTCATTATTCAACCATACCTATATGATCTTGTACTACTAAAATTATTACTAAACTAAAAACAAAGAAATGAAGCAATTTCGTTCAATGGTTTACAGAGTTTTTCATTAAATTATATATACATTTTTTATCTGAAAAATTGAATGCTTCCTCTTTAAAACACAAGCCAGATTATTGTGCTTAGGTAATGATTTGTGCTTCTCTGACTTTAAATTAATTTACCTGAAATATGAAAATTTTTGGTTACCTCTCTGTGTTTTGTTTGCTCTTTTTTTTTTTTAAAGACAGGTTCTTATGTAGTCCAGGCTGGCCTTGAACTTCCTATCTGGCCTTCACAACCTTGAGTTTCTGAGCCTCCAGCCCATGCCTTCCATGTACTGGGGTTACAGGCACAAACTACTACATCTGACATTTCATTTACCTTCTAAAATACCTTCTGTGCTGTTAAAAATAAAAATGGTAGTGTTTTATTATTCTTTAAATCTCTATGAATCTTCACAGATTAGTCGATTTTATATCCTTAATGTTTTGTCCTTACTTCAAACTCTAGTTGAATAGAACAGCAGCACTTGCTAGCTTATGGTTCCTTTAAGAACTTTTCTTTCAATCAATGTGCAGCTTCCTCCCTGCTCAATGGCTTTCATAGTCTGGGAGGTGCTATGCAGGCTTCTGGGGGCAAAAGAGGTATTAACAGCCTTATCCAGCTGTGAACCCTGTGAACTACAATAATTACTAGCCTACCATATTGTCAGGATGTGCCTACCCTTGCATTAGTGGCACAGATGTTATGGGGGTAGCCAACCACTTTCTGACTGGATTTAAGGCTTCTTCCACAGGACAAAAATAATGATTGAGGATCTCAAAGGTCTCAGAAGTGAACTTACTACTATTAATTTGCTAAATGGACATAGTATCACATTGTCCCCTAAATTTGCATCTCTCTATCCATAAATTAGTGCAGTTCTCAAACATCACCAGAGAAGTTTCTTTGTGCAATGGACAGTGATTAATGCAGAAACTCACAACTGAGCTAAGTGCAAAGAATAAGTGTGGATGCTCAGCACAAATGGGATCTCTGTATCATACTGCTTCCCCAAGGCTTGGGGAGCATTGCATAAGAGGAGGAGGCAGAAAGACTGTAAGAGTCAGAGGCTGTGGAGAACCTAATCAAAACAGTGTTCCCTGAACATGATAGGACTAACACACTCATGAACACATAGCAGCTGTGGTAGCCTACACAGGATATGCACAACATCAATCCAGCCAACATTCAAGAATGGAGTGGGACAGAGTCCATGAGCCCCCAGTCTTAACTGAGAACCTATGAACCTTTGATAGCTTCTGGGGGAGAAGTCAGTTTTCTTTAAGTGTGTGACTTCTGGTAGGTGGACCATGCTCCCGTGGATGACTCCACATCCATGCGTATAATTGAAGTCAACAGGCTATTAAGGAAAAAGGACATGAAGTTGACAGGTAGGGAGGTGGGGGTAGACCTAGGAAGAGTCAGGAGAAAGAGTAGGAGGGATGACTATGATGAAATACATTGTGGTGGTTTGAATGAAAATGTCCCCCATAGGCTCCAAGTGTTTGGACATTTTGTCCCCAGATGATGGCTTTGTTCTGGGACGTTTTAGAAGGTGTGGCTATCCTGAAGGAAGCACGTCACTGGGGATGGGCTTAGAGAGTTCTTAAACCTTGCCAGATCTCCAGTTTTTCTCTTGCTTCCTGTGTCTGTGTGATGATGTGAGAGTTTAGCTTCTGCTGCTCCTGCTCCAGCCACCTCCAGCCACCATGCCTCCCTGCCATGACAGACTGTAATTCCCCTGGAACCGTAAGCTCAAATAAACCCTTCCTTCTATAAATTGCTTGGGTCAGTGTTTCTATCACAGCAACAGAAAAGTGACTAATACATACATTGTATGAAATTCTCAAAGAATTAATAAAGATACTTAAAAAAGAACTTTCCTCCTTCTGTCAAAAGAAATAGTAAGAAGCCAAACGGCATTATCAGCTGCTACAGTGGGTTCACCTAGAATAATGTGCTTTAACTTCGTGTTTTAGAGTTACTTAAACAAAGACACGTTTTCATTCTGTAGAGAACAGCCATGTACCTGTGAGACAGCTGAATTACTTGGTCTTCTCTTGCTGCTACTCATGGAAGATGAGTCTATAACAGCTGCGTTTGTTATTGTCACTGACTTAGCAATTCCTGAAGTTACTTGGAAATTTATGCAAAAGGGAGGATTTCCTCAGTAACAATAGATTGAATCATTATCAGTCAAAAATTATTTATGATACATAATTTATGCTAGATTTTAATACAATAGACAGCAGTGATATAGGAAAACCAGAATGTAAAACTCAATATATAGTGGAACATATGTCAATCACATACCTAAATGTGGATACAAAGCCATAAGCATATTATTAAAGTCATAAGCATATTATTAGTAAATTAATGCAATAATGTATAATAGGGACAATAAATCAAGATCTAGTTTGAATTATCCCAAGAATGCAAAACAAGCATTAACATTCAAATACCAATGACTATAATCCACACCAACATTATAATGGAAAAACCATATGATCATTTTGTAGCGGTCTATTAAGGTCACTTGTGATCTAGTCCTATAATATGGTCAATGTTTGATTTTTATATTTTATGCATAAGTCTGCATGTGCCATGCAGATGCAGGATTTTTGTATATTCATTGAAACTTTTTCACTATCAAATCCATAGGGTTTTTTTTTTGTTTGTTTTTGTTTTTTTGTCTTTTTGAGACAGGGTCTCCCTGTAGCTCCAGCTGTCCTGGAACTCACTATGTAGACCAGGCTGGCCTCGAACTCACAAAGATCCGCCTACCTCTGCCTCCCAAGTGCTGGGATTAAAGGCATGCAGCACCACACCTGACCAAATCCATAGTTTTAAGTGCATTTTTATATAAATACAATTTTGTCTGGTATTAGTTTGGCTAACCAATTTGGTATCAGTAGGGAAGATGAATTTTATTGACCCAATATTTAAATATTTGATTGTGGAAGAATGGTATTTCTTACCCTAAAATAAAATAAAAGATAGATAAAATATCACAATATCAACAAAAAGCAAGCATATGGCCATACTTTGAGAGACCAACATCTTGTGGTCAGTGGAAGGAAGATTACTAGCTGGGCTTCTCCTTGCCACTCTATCTTCCCTTGGAGACACTGGCCATTGTATATAGTCAGTACAAAAATAATCCATACTCTAGCCATCTAAAAGTGATGACAGTTCCTCTGAAATTGAGAGAAACAACAATGAAAGGATGTCCCAGAAGAAAAAACATCCAAAGTGTGCCCAACATCCTTACATAAATAATTGTCTCTTGATGAAGGACATTATGTCTAAAGTGCATACTCTCAGGCAAAGGGGTTAAGAAAATAAGAAGATGGTTACTGATACACTGAGAGCTAAGCAGAAATGTTAGCAGTCCACTGAGATAGGGGGACAAAAGTTAGATCAGTGTCCACTAAGAAGTAGATCACACTTCATACCTTCTGTGGAAACCGCTATTAACTGCACCTTAGGAGAAATAACTATAAATGGACTAGTCTTCTAACAGCCTAACACACAGCCTCAAATACACACAATCCAAGGTTACATCAAAGTAATCCACTGTGCTCTATGCCAGGAAAGAAAATCAGATCCTCTCTAGAAAGAGACAGCGTCACTGGGTGAGTCTGTAACTGACTGCACAATATCCATTGCAGAAACAATTGCTGGTTATTCCAGAAAACAAATCTCCAAAGATGAAGATATATAAGAGTACATAACAGACAGCCTGACAGTGCCTGCTCCAACCTTCATCATAGGGGCTGAGATCTCAGCAGACCACCAGAGAGTGCCTGTTCTGGCCTCCCTCTAGCATAGGGGCTGAAAACTCAGGGCACTTCCTGAGAGTGCCTGGATCCTGCCTCCATGTGGTGAAGCCTTTGTGAGGGAACTGACACTGATTCTAGCCACTCCAACAGCTATCAAAGTCCCTGAAAACAAATCCTGAGTCCATCACTTTCAAATCCAGCCTTGGCAGACAAAAGAAAAATGAGGAGGAACCCAATAGAGGGATGCTTTGTTGAGAAATTCCAATGGACTCTGATACAGACATTTGAAATTTACCCTGTTTTGACTTTTCTGGCTCCCTGTCTAGAACTTGTAATACTAATTACTCTTGTCTTTACTTCTCCTTCATATCCCCTATTCACCAGTCAAGGATTTTCTTTTCTCCCTACAGTTAAGAGTTATGCCATTTGGGAGTCTTTTAGACAGACTCACTGAAGGGGTACCCCAACTGCCTCACCCTGTATCCCTGTTTAGCATGGAAGAAGCCAGAGTGGTCTGCATCCCAATTCCTTATAGGCAATTTGGGTAACCTCGTCAGGGGATGATGTGATAACAATAGGAAGCAGTGATAGGCTAGGCAGTTAGGGTAAAAAGACCCCAAAGAAGAGTAGCCAGTTTCTTGGCTAAAAGTCAAAATGTCCTTGGGCTTCTTAGCAACATACTCTGTTCCAAAGACCAAAACTGTCAAAAGTATTTGGGAGCTCTTATCCTTTCAGTTTTTCCTAAAAGAATTACCTCTTCAGAGGGGAGGAATGTTAGAGCAGCAAAAAGTCCCATTAAAAAAAAGAAAGAGTACAAGAAGTTGTTCAGGAAAATGTGATGAGGAGATATGGGAGGATTTGGAGGGAAGGGAGTAGGCGGGGATTTGATCAAAACACCTTATATGCATGTATGAAATCTCACTAATTTTTTTTTAAGTTTAATGAAAAAATTTTTTTAAAAGATATATGAGTGTATTAGTTACTTCTCTGTTGCTGTGATAAAATACCATGATTAAGGCAACTTACAGAAAGAAGAGTTTTTTGGGCTTACAGTTCTAGAGGGCTAAGAGTCTATCATGCCAGGGGAACCATGGCAAGAGTCAGTCAGCAGAAAGCTGTGAGCTCACATCTTCAGACACTCACAGGAAACAGCAGAACCAAAATGGAGCAAGGCTACGTATTCTCAGGGCCCACCCCAGTGCTGTCCTTCCTCCAGAATACCTCCTAAAGGTTCCATGACCCAACGAGTGCCACGAACTGACCAAGTGTTCAAATACTTGGAGTCTGTGGCACATTCAAACCACCACAAACAGATAATACAAATAGATTCACAGGTGATATGGATATTGAATTACCAAATGCAAATTTTACAATAACTATAACATGCTTAATTATACAGATTGAGAATAAAATGGATATCTTAGTACTAAAAATAAAATTAATTGGAAAAGATATAACCCAAGGGAGAATTAATGAACTAGAAGATAACTCATCGGAAAATGTGCATATGGATGCCTACAGGATAAAAAAGGAATGAGAAGACGCCACTGAGAAAAGTAGCCTAAAAAATATGAAAGTTTTAGTTAACTAGAATTGGAATTTCAGAATAGGAGAGAAAGGGGAAACAGAAGCAATATCTGAAGAGAAACCGTATGAGAAAAATTTACAAATAATAAGGTATACACTTCCATAGGTACAAGTAGCACTATTAAATAAAGTGTGGTGGACATGCATAAACATGTTATATTAACTTCTGAAAAGTCAAAGCAAAGAGATCCTGCAAATATCCGAGAGAGAGGAAAAACATTACGAAACAGGTACAATAAGACCGGAAGCTGGCTTCGCAAGGAAAACGATGGAAACCATAGTGAAATGCAAAACACACTTAATAAACAAAGACAAAGGCCGTGAGGAAAAAGTGCTTGCTGCCAAGCCTGATGGTCTGAGTTCAATCACTGTACCCATGTGGTGGCAGGAGAGAGCAGACTCTTGGAACCTATCCTTTGACCTTTATTAGCTTGCATAGTATACATGCACACATGTGCCCCCCTACTAAATAAATCAATAAAACAATAAACAAACAGATAGATAAATGTAATAAATAAGTAAAGGTAAAATACGTGTGTCTTGACTATTATTCAGATGTTTCCAAAACTTTTTTTTTTTCTAGAAGACCCTTGCCTCCTTTTTTGAGTTGTAAGTCAGAAAGTATTAACTTTTTTCCCCCTCCTTTCTGTCCCTTTTTTTAAAAAAAGATACTGGCCAAAAAGCCCAAGCATGTTTTCTCTGAAATTCTGGACTTTCTGACTGTCTGAGGCCTCCCACCCCTTCCACCATGCAGCCGCTAGCCACGCTGTCTCCATCCCGAACATGCCAGTTTTCTTGGACCCTAACTCAAAAAGGCATGAGTTTCTCCGTTCCTCCTCTCCATCTCCTCCTCCCTCAGCTGCCAAGATTTATAGCTTGCTTGCCCTGTTATTTCACTCTCAAATTCTAATAACATGGTTCTCCAGCTTCCTTCTGAGTCTGTTTTTAAATTATTTTATTAATGAGATTAAGAACCGCAGAAGAGAACCCTGATTTCCCCAATAATACGAACTCTTTAAATGTGCCAAGATAATCTGCTCAGTTTTTCAAATCCTCCGTCACCTCTTCTGGGATCTGTACTAACTACGGCATTCCTGAGGCCAGTCTTTACAAGACAAAAAAGGAGTTTGCTACCAATATGAAACTGCCATTATGCTCGTGTTTAGTTAACCTCCCTCCATCACCAGGGATTACCATATTTTCAGATATGAAAACTATGTATTGAGATTCATTTCAAAGAACATGTCCCTTAATCTCATAAAATGATCATTTTTTTGTTTACTACACTTATATGGGATGCAAAAGAAAACTTCTACAGTAGAGAACAACTAATATTTCAATAAGATTGTAAAATACTTACAAAAAATAAATCTCACCTCAAGAAAATAAAGTAAATATTGATTAATAAATCTTTCTAATATCAGTCTTGGACATATATATGTGCATAAATTTCTAGTATTACAGATAATGTTCTAATGAAAATTCTTTAAAAGGGTCTCTCCAAGTAAATGTCTTCCATCCTATACTTAAAGATGCTGTCCCTTCATTTTTCATAAGGGCACCTTGCAGGTAGAGGGAACTTCAACCTTGCTTCAAGAAAGGTACATGACAAGGGCAATAAAGAGTCTAAAATGTCCAATTCTGGAATCGGATATTCAAAGAGCAGTATACACAAAGATATTCAGTATTTCAGGTTTCACTAGACCTTATGAGGTCACATGACCATAGCCATGTGTATCATATGAATATCACAATCTAGTTTAACTGTAATACAATTCTATGCAAACTATAATTATTTCTCCTTACTTGACAACTTTCTCTTACTCTTTTCTCTCCTGATTCTTGTGTTAAGCCTTAGCTTGGAATTTGAGTTGAAGAATGAGAGACAGACTCTTCTATTTTGACTGCAAGCTATTTAGACATTATGGATCTATCAGTAAAGTAATTTCCACGTGCTGTATGTTATCAGAAGCCTGTACTGAGTTAGGGGACTCAGGGATCAATTCAAGATAAACTGTGATTTCATTTCCTCTCATTTTCATCTGGTTTCTTGAGGTGAGTTGCATGTGAATATATTAATTTTGTTTAAGTAATCTTTCAACTTAACTAATTGTTTCCTGACTCCGTATAATATTCCCAGGGAGGGAAACTTTCTAGAGAAGCAATTACTGTGAAGGACGCACTGCGATTGTTTTGAGCATGTTTTCCAGCATGTCTTTCAGCTACTGGGAAGATGCCTCTTTCACGGACTGGACATACCTAATCTCCAATTCTTATTGTTTGGACATTTCCCATAATCCCTTCAGGCTACTTCTTTGCCTAACTGACTTGTCATAGACCACAATTTGCCTCTTGGTTATCATTCCTCCACAGGCTCCTTATGACAGGCTTTCTGTCACATCAATTATACATGCGCAGATACCTTCAGTAGGAGATTATTTTTCCCTTCGCTAACTATCCTGTACAAATACTATCTGAGGATTGATTTTCTCGTATCTTAACCACAATCTGTGATTTATTGAATTAAAAACCTTATTCCAACAAATTCACTAAAGGAAAATTACTGAACCCAAATCCAAAATACTTTGCCTGATATGCTACTGTTCCATGTGTCAAACATGTGACTTTAATTGATTCAATTTGCCTCTGAGAATGAATGAAGCCTTCTATATCTTCACCTGAAGAAGCAAAATGGGATTCCGTTCTTCCTATAATGGCTGCAGGATAGCACTGTGAGGTACTGGTGTTACTGTATGAGTAACAAGCTGAACAAACTTTCACAGAAGCTCAAGAGAGTCACAGAGTCTCAAGGCAGGATGAAATCTTTTTAAATGGTTTGGAGGTGATTAACCTGCGTCCATGGTTTTACAGGCATGCAGCTGTGTGCGCATGAGCTGTCTGTCAGAAGAACTTTTATTCTGATTTCCTTTCAGAACTTAAGATACTTTTGGCCACCGACGGGTCAGTGTACCCTTTAATTCCAGTTTCTCAGTTAAGCACTAACAGGAACAAACTCATTTGACCTATTTGACTCCCTTCCCTCTGCCCAGCACCTAAGAAAGATCTCAAACCTCTCGAAACCGGGTTTTCTTATTTTACAATGTTCATCTGGTGATTCACAGAGACTTTATGTTCCTTAGATTCAAATCTGTTTGACTTGCACGAACTTGAATGTGCAAAATCCCCCATGAAGTTAATCTCCACAGGGACCTGGGATCTCTGTATGTAGCTCACTCTCTTCATTGACTTTCTAATATGAAATCTGTCTGCCTGGAAGAGTACTCATATTAAACAGTGCTGCGAATCTAAGTCAAAATGTCATGCCTTTTGAACACTCATATTTGGCCCCATTTCCAAGTGAAATAAAATAATGCATCTTGTGAAATAAATTTTGATTAATGAGAAGATATTTTGAGAATAGAAACCTTTCTTTATGCCTCATAAATTTATCTCCCCATCCCCATAAATCCATCTTCTTTAAGACTGCCCTATATAGAGACTATTGGTTTCTTTGCTCTCTACCCCTTGAGCTACTGACTGCCATCTCAAATGAAGAAAGAAAAAAAAAAGAGCCAAAGATATTATGATGTGGAAGTGAGTCATCGGAGTAAAATGACAAATGCATCTATTTTGAAATGACAGTTATATTTGGGATAATCTACCTTTCATTGCGCAGAATTATTATTGCAAAATCACGTTCTTGCATGTACTTCAGAATTTTGTAAATGCATAGCATTTAAACAAGATTATAAAAGAAACGTCCACCAGAGATAAAAATGGTATTTTATGCATATTATACATAAGTATGATATGTCTATTTAGGGGAAGTAATATGTATTTCTCATTTTACCTGTAGTTTTCAATGTGTTCCAAGTTTATCTTAAGTTCAGTGCCTTAAAATTATTCTTTAAATTCCCTTGGGTTGTATTTAGAACACTCTTTTGCTCTGTGACATTATTGATCTGAGTGCTTTTACAAAGCAAGGCACTGATAACTAGAAATGACTGATAATGTTGAAATATTGAGCCTATTATCAAAAAATGACATGTTTATTTGGGCTAATTGAGCACTGCAAACACAACTGAGATAATATAGTTGAACATTTTGGTTCTTAGTGAGTGCTGCAACTGAGGGAAACAAAATCATTTAAAAATCCTACGAGACTTTTCATGGTCTGATTTTTCTCATGATTATAATGCAATGCTAAAGTACATTAATTAAATCATGCCATTGTTTCAGTGTTCTCATGATGTCCACACATAATTAACAAAAATTGAAATTTAAAAAATTTCCCAGTTCTATGCTAGGTTTTTGTCTGATTCCTTTTGCATAAGGCTGGGTGAGGGAGAATTGGTCTTCTATAAGGGAGTGACACTAGATTAGCTGAACAGGCTCCAGTGGATGAATTCACACCGAGAGGCATCTAGATACACAAACTTCATATATATAAGGCGGCCGGGGAGGGGGTGCAGATAGTAGAGGGGTTCTAAATAAGAATAAGATGTATGAAGTACACAAAATTTTTAATAAAAATATGTATTTAGAAAACTGTAAAAATATCAGTTAGGTTGGATGGCTCCAACGTTATCCAAAAGCATTATATATAATGAGAACGTCTACTTATTTGTCAAAATACTACTTTTCTTTATTTCTGAATTTTGAGAATTCATTCATTTTAAAAGTATGTCTGAGTAGTAGAAAATGATACATATTTCTATCTAAAGTTTTTTTATAATGCTAAGATTAATTTAAAAAGCACGACAGACCACAAAGACAATCTTTTATTTAGAAGTTTTAGAAAGCACAGGAGAGGTAGGTGCTAGGACAACTGTCAACTTGATGCAAAGGAACCTTCTCTAGATCGTTGCCTTCCAAATTCAGGGTGGACAGAACGGAAGCCGGAACAACACAGCCTCAATGACATCACATGCCAGTCATTCATCCACTCATTCACTCATTCATTCACTCAAAAGTTTATTAAATAGAAACTGTTGGAATCGGTTAAGCATTAAGGAAAGCAGATGCAAGCTTCCCTTCCACAGAGTCCAGAAGGGAATAAAACAGAAAAACTAAAGTATAATCAATTTAATAAATCCTTATCTCCCATAAATACCCAACAGTGAGAAGATACATTGTGTCCCTCCAGATTCCATTTATATGCTGTGTACACATGCACGCACACATGCACACGCACACACACACACACACACACACACCAAACTCATAAAAGCAGAGAATGTGGTGGACTGGGACTGTAGGTAGGATAGCTAATTGTAGCTCAATGGGTATAAAATTTCACTTATGATGCATGAATAAGTTCTAGAAATCTGCTATACAACATTGTGCCAATGGTTAACAATGGGATATTTGTACTTTAAATTTTATTAAGGGTTGTAGTGGTTTGAATGAGAATGTCCCCCATAGACTCTGATTATTTGGACATTTGTCCGCAGTTTGTGATGCTGTTTTGGAAGGTTTTAGGAGGTGTGACCATGCTGGAGGAAGCACATCACTGGGGGCAGACTTCAGAGTTCTGAAGATTTCCAGTCATGCTCTGCTTCCTGTGCCTGCTTGAAGATGTGATCTCTTTGCCATCTCTATACTGCATGCCTCCCCCCACAATTATGGACTCCAATCCCCCTGGAATCATAAGCCAAATAAACTCCTCCTTCTATAAGTTGCTTTGGTCAGTGTTTTTATCAACAGAAAGTAACTAATACAAGGGTATATCTTTTTAAAAAATATTTTTTATTTTCATTTTATGTGTATGAGTATATTGCCTGAATGTGTATATGTGCACCTGTGTCATGTGATGCTCACGAGGTCAGAAGAGAGTGTTAGATCCCTTGGAACTGGAGTTTTGGATGGTTGTTAGCCACTATGTGGGTACTAGGAATTGAACCTGGATCCTCTGCAAGAACAGTCAGTGCTCTTTCCCACAACGATAAATCTTATATTAAGTAATCTACCACAGAAAAGGGAAGGAAGATAGAGGAAACTCTAAGGATCATTTAGGACTATATCTAAGACCATGATTATGGTGATGTTTTCATGGCATTTGCATATGTCCAAAGTCATCAAATTGTCAATGTTAAATTTGTCCATTTCTTAGGACATCAACTATACCTCAAAAAAAGCCATTTAAAATAGTAATGAGGAGTGAATTGAACCTGGGGCCTGATACATGCTAGGCAAGTGCTCTAGGACTAAGCTATACTGATAGCCCTCCTTCTGTTTTGAGACAGGGTCCCACCAGGTTATGTACGCTGGCTTTGAACCCTTGCTCATATGGTATTTCTACCTTGGTCCCCACAGTAGCTGGAATTTCAAGCATGTCACTAGGCCCAGCTAAGATATACATAATTCTCATGAATTTGTACCCAGTTATGCCATCTTTATGTTCTGAGTGGCCTGTTCATGTCTGTTTCACTATGTTGGGGTTTTATATTTTGGTATATCCTGTTTCACAATACTGCCCCCTTTTTGCCCAAGTGATTATCATTTCTTTTATCATTTTACATGTAACAAATCAATCAATGGCTGCATTTATGAATGGTAGACTTTATGTAGCACCAATGGACTTGAACGTTTGGAATTCTGAGAGTCTAAGAAAATGAATCTCTCTCTTTTTTTGTTTTATGAATTGTACTGCTTCTTCATGTTTAGTTCCAGCTTCAGTCAGAAGAATGAAAATGAGAAGTGATGTCATGAGAGGTGATGAAATGCGATCTTGACATTGAGCAACGGGAAGAAGATGGAGGGAACAGGGAAGAGTCTCTAGTGGGAGGGAAGACTAAGAACGAGAGCGTTAGAGAGCAAGGAAGGCCAATCACAAGGTGAGGCTACTGGACACTGAGGCAGGAAAGGCTGATTTTACTCAAGGTTTCAGAGTTTCCAGTCCATGGTTGTTTGGGGCCTGCGGTCAGACACCATGAAGTGTGAGGCAGAGCCCAGTTGCTCTCTCACTGGTAGCTAGGGAACAGAAAGACAGACAGGTAAGACTCAGGACAAGATATTCCCTTCAACGGAACAATCCCACAATGACCTACTTCCTCCAAACAGGCCCCATCCTTCAGTGTAAGTTCATCAGGGGCTTCACCCATTGATGATGTTGGCATCCTCATGATGCGGTCTCTCTAAAACATTACCACCTGGGGATCAAGCTGTCCAGAGGAGAGCCTCTTGTGTGTTGAGGGGTTACATTTCCAATATAAGTCACAACCGTAGTTATTGGAAAATTAAGTTGGTCAGTATAAAGCCAAACTAGAAGAGGAATCCCTGAAAACTAAGCAAATGCTTTATTTGACTGTAGAGAGTGTGAGTTGACATTGATGGTGGTGCAGGAACATGACTCAAATATGGGTGGATGGGGTTTAAGTGTGACTCTTTTCCTTTCTTTTATTAATATTTTATTTATTATTCTTATTATATATGTATGAAAGTACTGCCTGCATGTAGATAAGTGTACCTGGATTGTGCAATGCCCACAGAGGTCAGAAGAGTGCATCAAATCCCCTGGAACTGGAGTTACCAACAGTTGTTAGCCTCCATGTGGGTGCTGGGATTCAAACCCAGGTCCTCTGCAAGAGTAGCCAGCGCTCTTAACCACTAAACCACCTCTCCAGCCCTATTTCTTTTCTTGACTCAATTCCTGTGTATACCTCAGTCTTCCTTGCAAACCAAAGGCATGAGAAGTCAAATAAATCAGCAAAACAGCATAAGTAACATTCAGATATTAAGGTATTTTAATGGCTTTCAATTTTGGCATACTGGATTTTTTTTAATCCTCTTTGCAGGAAACTAGCTGTGCTTTACATTTTATATCCATAATTCTTGAGATTATGATTGATGAAAAAGTTTCACCACAACGGAAAGAATTTGATAAAAATGTAAGAATAGTGCATTTTAATTTTTGACAAAATAGCAGGAAGGATGAGCAAGCAGTCTCAGGGTCCTTCAGTATTTTCTAGTTAGTCTCTTTACTAGGGAATACGGCTAATACCACAGAACCCATTCTTGTATGATGATGTTCTTTTTACTTGATGAGAAAAAAACTTTTTTAACCATGTTCAAGAAATAGGACTTAGGCTCTTAGATTTTTAAGTCTGGAGCATCATGAGCAGCTCTACAATGTTATATGCTGATTATTTGATTTGTGTGGCCCAGATGCCAGAGGCCACTCCACAAATAATGTTGAAATGTATGACAATGAAATAAAGACAAAGAAGAATTAATTGTTAATTAGGATTTAAAGGACACACTGGTTTATGGTAATTCACCTTTTAAAAGGTTATTTAACTATATTTTTAAAACTCTAAAAATATTAAACAATTTGTATTTCTTTTTAAATGATGAAAATAAGAAAATATGACTACAAGAAATATTATTTTAATATTTATTCATGCACTATAGTAATAAAATTTTAATTTTCATTAGGCAAAGATGAAGGAAATAAATTGCTATTAACCATCAACCCACCCCTTTGTGAATTGGATGGTGATTAGTATGTATTCCCTAGTGCTCAGAACATTATTCCTATGATGGCTGCTTTTCTAAGTTTCTAAAACTTATAACAAGGTAAAACATTTGCATAAGTATCAGAGAAGAACCACATGTCCACGTTAGAATATTAATACATAAAACCCAAGAGAGAGGATTAAAGTGACTCAAATGACTTAGTCTGGGGAAGAAAATTAAATATGTGGAATCTATTCTGAGAATAGAACAGGAAAAAAGCAATAGCTAAACACAGAATTTCTGACTAAATATAAGAAGACAATCTTCCTTACAAGTTAAATCAACTAGACAGCTTAAACATTATTCTTTTTTTGAGATATGTTAAAGTTGAACAGCAACTATGTGCAAGATAGACAAGAGCTCTCCTCCCCAACATCCTCACTTATGGTAGGGAATAAGAAAATAGAATTAAAAGATTGGCCAGATGAGCTTCTTTTAGAGGAATGTGGCAAGGATTTGTGCCACTGCCCAACTCCAAATATGGTTAAGAGATGGGCCCTTATTCCAAGGCCTCTGCTTTGGTGTTTAAAGTGATTTGGCAAAGGGAAGATTACTGTCTAGAAAAAAATTTGCCACCATTCTTCCAAACCATCAGTCATACAAGGACAGGAAAACCAGGACTAACAAAGAAAACTGTGAGATGGGGGTAAAAAAATCACAGCCTTTCTCTCTATTCTCTACGTTTCTGTCAAGTTCTGGTTCCTCTAGCTCTTTGCCCACCCCATTACATTGGGACCATATGTGACCCCTCCCATCATGCCTGGGCTAGGCTTCTCTCCCCTTCATTAAGGGCCCTGACCTTTTCAAATTGCCTGAGAGTGCCTAAATTGAGCCTCCCCCTAGCAAGCTTCCCAAACTGTGCTGTGGCTGCACACTAGTAGGGGCCCAGACCTTAGGAGGAAGCCTGAGAGCACCTGACTGGTACCTGACTTTGCCTTCTGTGAGATATCCTGAGTACCTGGACTGAAGCCATCTAGTCCCTCCAATATAGAATCAAAAGAGAGCACCTAGAAGAGAGAACCTGAAGCCTAGACCAACCAGCTTCACATACCCAATAAGAAAACAACCAAGGCACACCAATAATACAAACAGAATAAGATTTCACTTAGCAAAAAAAATCTTGAACTTCATATTAGAATCACAAACAACAAAAGAAATCCATATGCCAAAATCACAATGGAAAAATAATAATATGAAAAACCAAGATAATATATTCCCACCAAGCATCACCAGTCCCATAGAAGAGTTCTGTAATGAAAATCCCCTAGAGATAAACAGAAGACACAGAATTTAAAAGAACAGTCATAAACATGATCAAAGAATTCAACAAATTTAAAGAACACACAAACAAATCAAAGAGCTAAAAGAAGATGGGAATAAATTTCTGCCTAATTCACAAAAGAGATAGAAATATTGAGGAAAACTCAGGCTGAAATGAAGAATGAAGTGAAAAACAATGAAGCAATTTGCAACAATGGGAGAAAGCCTCATGGATAGAATGAATGAAATGGAAAACCAAATATCAAGACTGGTTGGTAAAGTTGAAGAATTGGACCGCTCAAGCAAAGATTGTGAATTTTTTTTTTTAATTACAGGAATGAAATACTCAGGAAATGTGGGATGCCATGGAAGGAGAAAAATTTCAGGTTAATGGTATTGACCTGATCCTTAAACAAGATTATAGAAGAAAATTTTCAAAATTAAGGAAAGACATGTCCATACTAATACAAGAAGCACATAGAACTAGAACACCAAATAGGCAGGACCAGAGAAGAAACTCTCATGGCATATCATAGTAAAAACACTAAATGTACAGAACAAAGAGAGAATATGGAAAGCTGCAAAAGAAAAATAACAAGTCAAAAGACACAGGCAGTTAAATGAATAAAGAAATAAAATCCAAATTTTTTTTTGTCTCTAAGAAACCCATCACACCTTCAAGGACAGGCATTATCTTAAAGTGAAAGGATGGAAAAGAATATTCCAAGTAAATGACACTAAGAAACAAGCAGAGGTTGCAATTCTAATATCTGAAAAAATACACCTCAAACTAAAACTAATCAGAAGCAATGAAGAGGGTCACTTCATTCTGATCAAAGGAACAATTAACTAAGAAGATATTACAATCCTGAACATATATGCACCAAACTCTGGTGCCCCCAATTTCATAAGAACAGCACTATAAGACTTTAAGACACAGATTAACTTCAACTCAGTAATAGTAGGGGACTTCAATACCCCCACTGTCTCCATTAAATAGGTTAACCAGACAAAGAATAAACAGAGAGACATCTGAATTAAATGATAGCATATATCAAATGGACCTAACAGACATCTATTGAATATTCCACCCAAGCACCAAAGAATACAATTTCTATTCAGCACCTCAACGAACTTTCTCTTAAATTGACCATGTATGGGGGTGCAAAACAAACCTCAAGAAATGCAAAAAAACCTGAAATAATTTCATGCATTCTCTCAGACCACAGTACAATAAAGCTTAAAATCAACACTGAAAGTAGCCCTAGTAACTACATGAACACATGGAGATTAAACAACACATTCCTGAATGATGAATGGGTCAAAAAAAATTAAGAAAGAAATAAAAGTATTCCTGGAACTAAATTATAAAGGTAATACAACACAACACAACCTCTGGGACACTTTAAAAGCAGCCCTAAGACAGAAGTTTATAGTTCTAAGTGTCTACATTAGAAAATCAGAAATTGCACAAATAAATGACTTAATGTTGCAGCTCAAGACTCTGGAAAGGCAACAACAAATGAAACCCAAACCAAGAAGACAAGAAGAAATAACAAAAATCAGAGTAGAAATTAATGAAATACAAACTAAGAAAAGAATACAAAGAATCAATTAATCCAAGAGTTGGTTCTTTGATAAGATAAACAAGATGGACAGACACTTAGCCCAGTTAATCAAAAGCAAGAAAGAGCAACTCCAAATCAACAAAATTAGAGATGAAAGGGGAAACATCACAACAGACAACAAAGAGATTCAGAACAATATAAGGTTATAAAGGAATGCTTTAAAAACCTATACTCTGTTAAATTTGAAAACTAATAAAAATGGATGAATATCTAAAATCAAGGGAACCACCAAAGTTAAATGGAGAAGAAATCAACAGTTTAAACAGACCCATAACATATAAAGAAATTGAAATAGTAATACAAAACCTCCTGACTAAAAAAAGCCCAAGCCCAAATGGATTTATAGCAGAATTCTACCAGACATTTAAAGAAGACCTCCAACCAATACTACTTAAATTATTCAAATGGCAAAAACAGAGGGAGAACTCCCAAATTCCTTCTATGAAGCCAGCATCAATCTAATACCCAAGCCAGGTAAAGACACAACTGAAAAAGAGAACTATAGACCCATATCCTTAATGAACATAGATGCCAAAATTCTTATCAAAATATTTTCAAACTGTATACAGACACACATTAAAAAGATCATTCACCATGATTAAGTAGGCTTTATTCCAGAGACGCAGGAATCAATATATGCAGGTCAATAAACATCATAAATAATATAAATGGACTCAAAGACAAAAAGTATCATGGTCATCTCAATAGATGCAGCAAAGACTTTTGACAAAATTCCGCATGCACTCATGATAAAAGTCCTAAAAGGAATTGGACTGAAGGGAACATGCCTCAACATAATTAAAGCTACATACAACAATCCCATAGCCAACATCAAATCTAAATGAAAAAAAAAAAAAAAACCTGGAAGCACTCCCATTAAAATCAGGAACCAGACAAGGATGCCCACTATCTCCACTCCTTTTTAATATTGTGCTTGAAACTCTTGCTAGAGCAATAGACAGGTGAAGGAAATTAAATGTGTATGAATTGGAAAAAAAGAGGTCAGATTATCTTTTTGCAGGTGATATAATAGACTATCTAAGAGAAGCCAAAAATTCCACCAGAAATCTCCTAGCGCTGATTAACACTATCAATAAAGTGGCAGGTTACAAAATTAATCTACAAAAGTCTGCAGCCTTTCTATATACCAATAACAAGCAATCAGAGAAAGAGTATAGGGAAACCCTGCCATTCACAATAGCTGCAAAAAAAAAATAAAAATCTCAGAATAAACCTGCCCGAAGACATCAACGACCTCTACAAAGAAAATTTTAAATCTTTAAAGAAAGAGATTGAGGAAGACACCAGAAGATGGAAGGACCTCCCATGCTCATGGATTGGAAGAATTAATATTGTGAAAATGACCATCCTACCAAAGGCAGTATGTAGATTCAATGCAATCCAAGTCAAAATCCCCATGATCTACGTCACAGAATTATAAAAAAAAGCATCCTAAAATTCATACAGAAGCCAAAGCAACCCTGAGCACAAAGAGCAAGGCTGGAGGGATTACTATACCAGATCTCAAACTATACTACAGAGATATAGTTATAAAAACAGCATGGTAGTGGCACAAAAATAAACAATGGAACATTATTAAAGATCCAAATCAGGGTTGTCCAGAGACTCCCCTAAAATTGCACAGGCTATTGCCACAGCCCTTGATTGTCTCCCAGAACTCGAAGATAAGACCCTATTGTTGAAGACAGAACATACTTTGGACACAGGATTTGGAGCAATGGAGCTGGAATTGACCTGGAAGCCACCTCCCCTGAAGGCTAGGTTTCATAATTTGGAGAGCACTATGCAAGCTTGTAAGGGAGAACATCAACTGATGGTCCAACCCCAGCTTTAAGGCCTAAAAACCACGTCAGTGTCTGGTACAGCAAACAACATTGGTGTAGTATTGGCAGTTTTATCTTGGGAGTAATCAATAGCTACATAATTGGACTTAAAGCCCACTCAGCAGGAGGAAACTCATGTGTGGTACTGTAAACTTAGCCAAATACACATAGCTGGAGAGGTCATTGATCTTAGAGAAAACTCCAAGGCTGTCACGTCCCTAGACAAACGTAATATGGATCCTTAAATCTGTAGACAAGTATCCCACCCATCAAAGAAGCTTCTTTTTCAAGAGGCAGAGATAGGTACAGAGTTCCACAACTGGTCATACACAGAGATTGTCTGTGAATTGTCCAAGTCTAAGTGCCACACAACATAGAGATAATATGAGGCTGCAGAATGCTCAGCCCTAAATGGGACATCTGTATCCCACCCGCCATCCAGTACTCGGACTATTGCAGAAGAGAGGGCAGAAAGATTGTAAGAGCCAGGGAGGAGGTGCATGTCCAGTACTCGGACTATTGGAGAAGAGAGAGCAGAAAGATTGTAAGAGCCAGGGAGGAGGTGCATGACCACATGGAAATAGAGTCCTACAAGCTCCTAGGACTCTTCTCATATGAATCCACAGTGATGGTGTCAGCATGCACAAGACCCATGCAAACTCAAGCAGACAAAAACCTAGCACAGAATTGTGCAAGTGAATAGCAGTCTTAGTGGAAGAATTATTGACAGCTGATTACTGCTGTTTGAGGATGAGCTGATCTTCTTACAGGGAGGAAGTCTAGATAGGTTGACTA
The DNA here is from genome assembly GCF_000622305.1 of Nannospalax galili. NCBI lineage: Eukaryota > Metazoa > Chordata > Mammalia > Rodentia > Spalacidae > Nannospalax > Nannospalax galili. The sequence goes on from NW_008356845.1 coordinate 1,944,430, forward strand.
GACTTCAGTGGATGAATTTTCACAGAGGAACATCTGGGGACACTAACTTGACATGATAGGCCTTAACACAAATGACATAATGTATGAATTTAGTGGGGGGGTATGGGAGGGTGCCAGTGGGGAATAGGGTATAAAGATGATTAAGATGTTCCATATGAAATACAGAAAATTCAATAAAAAGTTATATGATTGATGCTTAGCATATTTTGCTAAGAGAATGACCATGTGCTGAAAATGCTTAGTACTTTTGTGAAATTCTCATTATCAAAACATTAAAGAATTTGTCTCTTACTTGGACAGAGCTATCAAACTTATTCAAGGAGCTGGAGAGATTGTTCAGCTGCTAAGAGGACTTGCTACTTTTATAGAGGACACAGTTTTAATTCCTAACACCCACATCACACCTCACAGCTACCTCCAACTCCAGTTCTAGAGAATCTGACACTCTCTTTTGGCCTCTCTAGGCACCAGGGTACAAATACATGCAGGCAAGCACTCATAAACATAAAATCTCTAAAAATTCTTAAAAATCATTCTATTTTAGTATCAAAGGGAATTATCACTTTTTATGATATCTTCTATAAAATTGACATTTATGTTTACTTGCATATTGCCAAAAAGGACTTAACATACCATATCATAATTCAATAAAGCAAAACAATAAATATGTTCTGGTATTTCTATTTCCCATTGTTGCGGGTGTCCTGGGGCCCTCCGGGCGGGGGTAGAGTTGGCGCGGAGTCACAACACAGACTCCCGGAGTCAGGTGAGAAGCAGGCAGTGCGAGCAGCTGCAGACTCGTTTCTTGTGGATATGGGGCTCCCTTATATCCCCCCTCCTGGTGTCCCATTGGTCCATTGATAGGTCGTGGCTCTTCCTCATTGGCTCTCTTTATCAGGCCATTTTTGCATCAGCCGTCTCTATGTCTTTTGGCAGAACACAGGTTTGCCTCAGCCCAATGTTTTTGGCTCATTTGCAGTGAGTGCTGGTTGTTCAGGCCGCACTTCCTCCTACATCCCATCAAAAAAAAAAAAAAAAAAAAAAAAAAAAAAAAAGCATGCAACACTATCTGATAGGGATCTCAAACGAAGACAACATGCGCTCTGCATTCCCCATGATCCCTGTCTAGTGGAGACCAGCAATTAATTGTAGTACATGTTGTTGGTACAATGGTGATGTGAGCAAAGTGCTCTAATGCAATAAGAAAAGACAAAATGCAAACAGGAAAGACAAAGGCAGCAAGAACACCAAATCACTCCAATTCTGATCAAAGAATGGGAGCCCTGTGTTGGGCGGAGGCGGACACACAAGAAAATCTAGACAAAAGGAGAAATAAACGTCCTCCTGGAATTGAGTTCTCATCTAATAAAGGAAATCAATGATCCTTTCTCCACAGTGTTTTTTGTTTATAACCCTGAATTTGCCACGTTTGTTTTGCTATGAGCAATGAGCAGAATCAGTACTACTTCCTGTAGGCATAGAAGCATGCTGGCCCTTCTCTCCTAGTGTTTTTCACTGCTTCTCAGATTCTTGGTAAATCGAGTCTAATAGTGTCTCTTTCATATGCCAATATTTGACAATGGCTGCTAATACAGTTACATATTGTATCTCCAGGAAATCAATCATACTTGATGGAATTACAGGGATGTTGTTAGGCTGAGAGACTTTCCGTACTCTGATGTGATATGAGAGTTGAACCTAGAAGTTTTGCACAAGAAATAAGCAAACTCCATGTTTATTTCATAATTCTATATCCACTTTTGTGTGGCACCACACATACCCCAGTGTGGCACCTTCTACTTCTCTGTCTTCTTATAAATCACTTGGCAAGCAGCATCAGGTACTCTCTCTACTGCTATTGACGCCTTAAATTCTCCATTGGTCTGAAATAAAAGCCAGCCATTAAAAGCAGGAATGAGGCTACTTGCTGAAGCTTTTGACAGCTCTAGACTCAGTGTATGTCAGGTATTTAGAATTAACCAAGGAAAAAGACATGGCCACAAGGGTGTCACATGCTTCAGCTTCCTGGGGCAATACCTGTGTAAGGTCATTTGAGAAAAGCCCCTTGCAGCAAGAGACTGAGCAGTGGCTACATGGAGACCCCTTCTAGGAAGGGAGGAGAGCAAGAGAACTTCCTGGAGAGGCAGATTGTGGGTACTTATGTGTCTAGATGCTATTTCTCAGCAGCACAGTAGGAAACTAGGCCAGGGAGTTCCAAAGGATATGGCAGCTGAGCTCTCATAACCACAATGCTCTAACTCATTAGTGGCCAGCAGTTGCTGGGTGAAGTTTCTTAGACAGTTCCAAGAACAAGCTTTGAATGTTTAGGACTCTCTATTTGAGCTACATGTATTAAAGCAGTGAAAAAAAAAAATACAGTATGAGATCTATCCTCAAAATGATGTGTGCGGTACTGTCAACAAAGGCATATTTTTATCAGCAAAGCTGACGAGTCTTATGTAGTTGAAACTACGTACTTGAAACTTTATTCTCATTGAGCATGTATTCATCAGGGTTCTCTAGAGGAACAGAACATTACTAGGTTGGCTGATGTGTAATGCACTGGGTAGTCCAACAATGGCCGCCTGCACACTGGAGAGGGTAAGAACTGGGTAGTTGCTCCCTCCACAAGGCCAGATGCCTCAGTAGCTCCTAACTGACAGAAAGCCTGGAGAATTCCTACAGTCACTGAGTGGCTCTCGAAAGCAGAACAGGCTGGGTTCCCAAGTCTGTGAAGGCTGGAAGCAGCTGCAGTAGAGTAGATGCACTCACCTGCAAGGAGCAAAGGGGGATGAGCAAACAGCAGCTTTCCCTGGGACCTCCTCCACAAGCTTCTGTGCCCTGGGGGAGGATCTTCCCCTTCAGGTAATCCTTCCTAGAAACCCACCAAGAGACTGGTCTTGCAATTGATTCTAGATCAATCAAGGTGAAACCAAGTTTAATCATCACAAGCGAAAACTTTCTCTTTCCTCCTTGCTGACCCCCCGGCATCTACCATTTAGTTTTGGCTCCTGTGAACATGATTACTTTCAATTTCTCACATAAGTGGAATCAAGCACTATTTGCTCTTGTGTGTCTGGCTATTTCAAACAAAATAGCCATCTCCAAGTTAACCTATGTTGTAGCATATGACAGGATTCCCTTTATTTTAAAATTTTAAATATTTTATATATTATTTTTATTTTATGTGTATGAGTGTATTGCCTCCATCTGTGTAAGTGCACCCATGTCATGCAATGCCCTTGGAGGTCATAGGAAAGTGTTACATCCCCTGGAACTGGCATTATAACTGGTTGTTAGCAGCCATGTGGGTGTTGGGAACCCAATCTAGGTCCTCTGCAAGAGCAGGCCGTGCTCTTAACTGCTGCACTTCTCTCCAATCCTTATTAACTTCTTTTGTTCCACAGATGCTGCTTAGTTAAGCATTGCAGTCACACTGGGGTATTTTTGCTGGTGTTGCTTATGTTTTTGGTGTCATATCCAAGAAACAATTACCAACATGTGTGTTGCTGTTTTCTTCTAGACATTTTATAATTTCAGGTCTTATATCTAAGTCTTTGTTTTTTTCTAAGCCTTTAATTGTAGGTGTATACAATATAAGGTAAAAATCTTATTGCATTCTTTTGAATGTGGGTGTCCAACTTTGCCAGTACCATTTGTTGAAAAGACCATCTATTCCCCGTCCTGTAGTCTTGACACCTTTGATGGAGATCACCTGACTATACATGCCTAGGTTTATCTTTCAGTTCTCTAACCTGGTCTGTGGCCTAATTGTCTTTTAAACTGATTTGTGCTAGATGTCCAGCCATGAATGAGCATTTTAACCATCAGGAGACACCGCTGCAGATTCCTTCAGGTCCTGAGGTCTAACTCCCTTCCCACCTGGTGAGGACATACCTAATCACAAAACAGGCGGCTCTGTTTGACACCCACCTCATTCTTGTTTATGTCTGTCTACCTCCCTACAATAATATGTCATGAAAAGGCCATTAAATTTTGCTAAATGCTCTTTTTTCTTTTTTTCTGCTTTTATTGAGAAAATTATGTAGGTTCTAAAAAAAAATCTTGAGTTCTATCAATGTACTGTGTCACCTCAGCAGATTTTAACTTGCTGAGTCATCATGTACCCAAGGGATAAATTCAACTTGGTCACAATGTACAACCTTTCTAATGTGCTGCTGAATTCAGTGGGCTGATATTTTGTCCAGGAGTCTTGTGTATATATTGTATTAGTTTGTTTTTCGTTACTGCTAGAAAATCTATAAAGGAAAAGAAATTATTCATCTCAGCTTAGAAGGTTCCAGAACATAGTCAGGACTGGATGGTGAATGGCAGAGGCTAGAGCACTTGTGGAGGAATGATTGCATTTGGAGTCAAAAAAGAGAGTTGGGTCCCCCATAGGTGATTAGTTGTCACACCCCTAGTGACCTAAGAATCTCTCACTAGGACTGATGTCTTCAATATCAGCACCACCTCCCAACAACTTCCTGCCTAGGGACCAAGGCTCTGATTAAAATGGATACTTTGGGACCACTCAGCATACCCAAACCACAGCACTCTACCTATGGTCCCCAAGAGCACATGTCTACCTTGCAATACAAAAACAGTTCACTATCAAAAGACAGTATTAATTGTTCCAAAATTGTTTAAATTCCAAGCCCAATGTCTCATCTGAGACTCAAGGCAAAGTCTCTCAGCTGTAAGCCAGGCTGTGAACAGTGTCAGCTCCAGGGGCTTTGGGCAGCCTTGCCCGACAACTTTGAAGGTCTCAACATATGGCTGTTCTTGAGCTGCTTTTCGCACTGGCCTGCAGCATCCCCTGGGCATAATGCAAGTTGTTGGAACCCTTATTTTAAGATCATAATTAGCTCTTGAGTTCTTAGTGTAATGGAGTTGAAAATCTCTTATTCTGAAAGTCTGAATACTAATTGTTCTGAATGGTTTTAAATGCTGTTATTTAAAAACTTTGGGTTCTATGACAGGTGCTATTTCCATTTGGAAATGTATGGACATAACATTGCTTTCTCTGTAAAATTCCTTTTTCAAATTTCTTTCACATATTTACTATTTATTATACACACAACACCTGGATGTTCTAAGAATTATAAGTCTATTGAAAATTGATTCTTATCAAAGGGATTACACTGGAAAGTGTGTGTGGGGGTATTAGTCTCCTTCATTGGTCTTAAATTCATTATCTTTTGCAAATTTTTTATTGAAATTTTGTGTATTTCATACACAACATCTTTAGCATCTTTACACCCCCTTCCCCACTGGCACTTCCCATAGCCCCCCCCACTGGAGTTCATGCATCCTGTCATTTGTGTTAAGGCCTATCAAGTCAGGTTAGTGTCCCCAGATGCCCCTCAGAGCAAGTTCTTCCACTAGGGTCTAGTCAGTCTATGTAGAGTCCCTCCCTTGGAGAAGATCAGCTCTTCCTACTCAGCAGTGATCAGCTACCAATAGTTCTTCGGCTAAGATTGGGGCCTGCTGCCCATTTCCCCAGTTCTGTGCTGGGTTTTTGTCTGCTTGAGTTCATTGTGTTTTACTTAATAAATCCATAACATCCTTTAAACCTTATGATATGATCCTTCATAATCACAATAAATGAATATGAAAATTTCTCTTTTTTATGTTTGTGGTATGCATGTGTGTTGTGTGTTCACATGTAGGAGGCCTGAGTTGATATGAGTGTCTTCCTCAGTCACTCTCCACTTTATTTATGAAAGTAACATGACTGGTTGAACTCAGAGCTTGCTAATTCCAGCCAGTATAGATAGCCAGCTTGCCCTGGGGATCCCCTATCAGTCTTGGGTGCTGGGTGCTGGGTACTGGGATTACAGTCAGTTTCTATGTCCATCTGGGTTTTTACAAGGGTTTTGAAGATTAGAACTTTGGTCCTCATGCTTGCAAGGCAAGTACTTTATCCACTGAGTCATCTCCTCAGCCCATGAATAATTCCTTCTTAAATAATGGTTTTCAGAGATTCAAAGTTTTCAATTCCTTAAAAAATTTGGTCTCATAACTTTAAAGAGATCTTTATGGAAGCAGTTTTGAAGATTATCTACCCTTTATTTTTCTAGTAAGTTCCAAGATGAGCCCATTACTGCTTTTGCTGGCTGCATAGCACCCTTGAAGTACCCCCCACATTCTCTTGTGTCCTTCAGCATCTCTGTCACTTGATAAGCAGCTGATTTGGAAAAGTGCTGCACAGTACACTCACCTGTTAGCGGAGACTACAGTGGAAGAGCTGGAATTTTGGCAGACATTTTTCAACAAAGCTGAATCAAGAATTGTTTGAAGTATGGGTTTAGCAACCCACTTTGGACGAAGAATTGGAGGAAAGAAGAATTTTCCATGAAACATTCATGGGAGCATCGGTCTTCAGAGAAAATGTGAATAGCTGCGTTTCAGCGGGGGACGCTGACCTGACGAGAGGGAATTAGAAGCAATCTGACAAGGTACATGCAGAAGAAGAGAATTTGTAAACAGAAAGTACAAATTCAAATTTAAAAAATACTTTAAACAAAAGGCATGTCTAATCAGCACAAGTAATATTTAATTAGATGTAAATAGATTAAATTATTTTATAATTCCCTGCATGTAAATTTTAGAATAAAATGGTACTTTAAATCTTTATTAAAATACTCTATTTTAGTGCTGTAGAGATGGTTTAGTTTTATTATTATGAGCACTTTCTCCCCTTGCAGAGGACCCAGGTTTACTTCCTAGCACCCACATTAGGTGGCTCACAACCAACTGCAACTCCAGTCCCAGGGGATCAATGTCCTCTTCAGGCCTCTGTGGTCACCTGCATACATGAATGCACACATACACATAGACACAGATACAAACATATACATAAAAATTTAAATCTTTTAAAAATATTCTATGTAATTATATAACCTATAAAGAGATAACTACAAAATTGTTCCGGCATTAAAAAATCTCTAAATAGTGTAAAAAAAGCATATCATGTTTTAAAGTATAAGTTTGTGAAAAATAATATACAGATACAACATAATCGTATTTCAAATATTGGCATAATTTCAAATAGATTTATATCATTTATCTAAATTCATAGCATATGATGAAGGCAGCAACACAAATCAAATTAATTTAATATTATACTATTCAACAACATTAATATACCCATTTATGTATTTAGAATTTAATTATTATAATGTCAAAGTATTCTTTTAGAGTTCTTGGCCTTTTAATCTTAACTTGTATTTGGACTTGGGGACTGAACCCAGGGCCTTCAGCATTCCACCAAGGGCTTTTCCAACTGAGCTATTTCTCCACCCTCAATCTCAACCTTTGAAAACTATTTTTTCTGCTACTTCTTTTCTAATCATGCTGCTACTTTCTTTATCTATCCATCAAAATATTAATATTTCAGTATTATATAATGTTGGTCTTGCGCTGTAGTTCAGTAGAACACACTTGCCTTGAGTGTGTGAGACTCTAGGTTCAATCTCTAGTACTGCGCGTGCACGCGCGCACACACACACACACACACACACACACACACAGAGAGAAAACATTCACTTTAAAGTCAACTCAGCAAACATCTATTAGAAAAATCACCGTAAGGTAAGTACTATATCCTAAAATTTGTAGTGGTTACAAAAAATCTTACGAGCACACCAAATAACATTAAATGCACAGGTATGTATTTACCTCGGGTTCCTTTTGGAACACACTTCAACTGCTTCTTTAGAAATTTTCCCTGAGCTACAAATACAGTTGAGACTCCTCTTTTTACATCTTCCCATATGTTCAAAACTTATTTCTTTTGTTTATGGTTTTGTTGATTACTTCTCCTGTTGTTGTGATAAACCACCTGGCTCAGTCCATCATGGTGGCACACACAGTATGACCACAAGAGCAACAGCCATGAGTAATGGTGGAAGCTTGCTCATGTATCAGTGAACCATGCAGCAGAGTGAGAGGAGAAAGCAGGGTCTGCCTTCCAGAGACCCACTTCCTCCACCTCAGCCCCAGCCCCTAACGTTTCATACTGGCCAAAATAGAGCCACCAATTGGGGACCAAGCATTCAAATACATGAGCTTGTGAGGTGATTGTTATTATATCCAAACCATAATGTAACAGTGTTACACCTCAACAATTATTCATTTTTAAATATTTTATTATTATTACTATTATTTTGTATATATGAGTGTTTTATTTGCATGTATGTAAGTGCACTCATGTCGTGCAATGCCCATGGAGGTCAGATGAAGGTGTCAGATCCCCTGGAACTGGAGTTACAGGTGGTTGTTAACCCCCATGTGGGTGCTGTGACTGAACCCAAGTCCTCTGCATGATCAGTCAGTGCTCTTAACCACTGAGCCATTTCCACAGCCCTCAACAAATGTTTACTTAATATGTACTGTGGATAACACCTGCAACGAGCCACTGAAAATATGAAGTATAAATGAAGTTTCAGTTCTCATTACTGTGTCTCTTATAACCTCAAGTTTTATGGGAGAAATGTGTTCTTTACTCAGTGTTGTGTATACAGAACCTGACATCTGCTGTGTTCTGAGAATGTTTGTGGAAGTCAAGTATTAAAAGGGGAAGAAGGAAAAAATAGAGGTTTGGGGGAAATAGAATGAAAAACAAAATCTGCTGTTTTGTCTTGCTAGGAGCACTGCAACCAATGGGTACTGAATAAAAGTCTTGAATAACAGAAATTATTTCCTCACAGGACTGGAGACTAGAAATATGAGGTGAGGGTGCTGGCTGAATTGTATCTGCCTTGCAGATTCCTGTCTCCCTGTATCCTCACACAGTGATATCTTTCTGATGTATTCTTTCTGACATATTCTTAAAAGGACACAAATCATATTGGAACTGTGCCCACCCTAATTGCCTCATTTTTAGCTGAATTACCACAAAATGACCCTATCTCCAAACAGAGTTACATTCTGAGGTACTGAGAGATTGGATTTTAGTGTATGAAATTTCAGAGGCCATGATTCATCCTATAACACCTGCCAAGTCCCTCCAAAAACTCTCCAAAATGGAAGGGAAAAGGAACACTTCAGTATTGAATAAGCATTAAGCCGGAATGAAATTTGCATCACATACATTCTGTTAAAGAGCGTGCAGGAGCAGAAGGAAATTTTACCCTTTGGTTTAGCCAAATAGATACAGTGCATCGTGTACCTGTTTTCAAGGTAAATGATGCCTGGTGTTTAGCACTCAGTACTTTGGGGTAACCACCCTGGTATAAATAATTGCATTTACATGAAAATAAATTTTTTTAAATCTTTATTAGAGAAGGTAGTTTTGAAAGTTGGCCCCAGGCTCTTCTTCCACAAAAACTGGACGTCAGAGATCTGCATTCTCCAGATTACATTTCAAAAAATGGCTTCTATGTCCTTAGGAAATCTTTCCTAATAAAAGCTCATTTAAACTTAAAAAATTATATGCATCTTAAAGAGTCAGAAGAAAAAAATAAATGACTTCTAAAACAAATGGGAAAGGCATAGGAAAGGGAAGAGGCTTCTGGGTTTTGTTTTTTTTTTTAGTATTTTATTATTTTTATTTTATGTGTGAGTATATTGCCTGCATGTATGTAAATGCACCCATGTTGTGCAGTACCCATGGAGGTCAGAACAGGGCGTCAGATCCCCTGGAACTGGAGTTACAGATGGTTGTTAGCCACCATGTGGATGCTGGGAATTGAACCTGGGTCCTCTGCAAGAACAGCCAGTGCTCTTAACTGCTGAGTCATCACTCTAGCCCCCTTTTTTAATTTTACTTTTTCATTTTTTATTATTTTTATTTTATGTGTATGAGCATTTTGTCTGCATGTGTGTAAGTGCACCCATGTTGTGCAAAGCCCACAGAGGCCAGAAGAGGGTTACAGATTCCCTGGATGGAACTGGAAGTGTGGATGGTCATCAGCCTCCATATGGGTGCTGGGAATCGAACCTGTGGAAGAATAGCAAATGATCTTAACCATTGAGCTATCATTCCAGCCCCAGAGGACTGATTTTTAATAAGTAGAATTAAACCTCACTTTAATTTGTATCTTCCCTTATAAAGACAAAAGTAGAAGGTGTCCTAAGTAGGCCTAGGACTCATCTCCAAGGTGATCTTCACAGTGGGAACATTCACATACGTTGTGCTCAATTCCAGTTTGTTCAAACCCACTGTATTGTTTAAATTCAGTCGTTCCATTTCTGCTGCTCAGAAAGCATGTTATGATTTCAGTTGATGGGAAGTATAATCTAGCCTAATTTATGTTTAAAATGTGAGTAATTTATACACAGTTAGAATTGAACAATTAATAGCAACCATTTGCTTTTTTTAAACCATGCCATGACATTACATTTGAAGACCAGTAGGAAAGGAACAATATGGAAAGAGGAAAATACAAAGAAATTATCAATGTATATTATAGATATTACAGATACAGCTATACCATTTATATTAGTTACTTTTCTGTTGCTGTGATAAAATACTGTGACCAAGGGAACTTATAGAAGAAGAGTTTATTTAGCTTATGCTTCCAAAGGGGCAAGAGTCCATCATGGCAGGGAGTCATGGCAGCAGAGGTAGCTGGAGTAGGAGCAAAAGCTAAGTGCTCACATATTCAAGCAGGCACAAGAAGCAGAGTGGGGCTGGAGATCCAGCAAGACTTAAGAACTCCCTGAGCCCACCCTTGACATGGCCAGACCTCCCAAAACAGTGCCACCAACTGGGAACCAAATGTTTGAATACTTGGAGCCTATGGTGGACATTCTCATTCAAACCACCAGACCATTGAAAGCGGCATACTATGTGGGTTGTTAAGCCTTTATTTCTTATAGAAATAAAGTTGAAAAATAAAGAAATAAGTAGGTGAATGGTCACATTAGTAAAGTGCCTATGCAACTGAGGTGGCCTCAGATAAACCATTGAATTTTTCCAGCCACCTACTCCCAAGGGCCACACTCATTTAGTTATAATGAAATGAGTGAATGTCGTCATAAAAATTTCTCTTTTCCTCAAATCAGATTACTTATGCAAACACATCAAACATCGCTTTAAAATGATTTTAGTTTTATAGAGAATTCTGCTTAAAACTGTATCAAATCATTGTATAACATTATCATTATTTAATAGTATTATTTAATGTGAAAAGTGCATTGCTATACATAAAATAAAATTGACCCAAAAGATAAAAATTTCTGCCCAGAAGAAGAAATGACAAGAAAGACATAAGGTCTGATGGTCAGTAATTAATTATATTATGCAAAGTTTTTGGAATATTAGTTTTGTATGATAGCATTTATAATAATTATAATAATAATAATCACAATTTGAATTATAATCAAGTTAAATTAGCACTTGAAAACTGCAAATGCTATGCTTTTCTGAGTCATTTCCCTAATTCTGTGTGTTAAGAAAAAACAAGTCTACGTGGACTTGCTTATGTCTGTCCCTGTGTCCACTCTCTTTTTTTGGCAACATGAACATCCAGTTCTTCAGAGCAGCTGCTGAAAGAGTGAAAGAGTCATCATGAGCTGTTTATTTGTGATTTCCCGCATGACCTCAAAGACACTTGCTACCATGCCTGTGGATTTTGTCATGTTTGTGTGCCTGCTTCACAGTATCAGACCACTAGGTTCTGACTATATATTTTAACTGCTATTCAAGTAAAGAACTGATGGCTTCATGGTTCTTTAATGTAATTTACAATTTTTTGTATAATTCAGATGGCTAGAATTCTAATGTGATGCAAAATGCAGCATGGCATTTTTGGAAATGATATTCTGAGAGTAGGGTGACAGATGGCTCAGATGTCACCTGCGTTTGTGTTGGGATTGCGTCCGTTATTCACTGCTGAAAACAAGTACAACCCTTTTCCTGAAACTATAGTGGGAAGTGTGGATGGAAGACGGGACAACTCATTCTGACTGAAGTCCTATCCCATTTTGACAAATTTACTCCATGGAGATCCTTGCTTACTCACATGACAGTTCAATTGAATGCATTAGGATCATACCATAGAAAGGAAGAAAAGTGAGCGACCATCAATTTCTGTGACTCTGCTCAGTCTACAGAGGCTGTTGTCTTGACAGTGTGTTGTCTTGTCAGCACACTATGATTAGATAGTTCATACAAAATTCCTATACGGAGAGCACTTTGTACCTAGTGCGAGAAGAGACAACACACTTGTTGACTCTTAAAATATTTATTCTTTCAGAGTCTCGTACATGTATATACTGTTTCCATAGTTTCCACCCTGATCATCTCTCATCCACGCCCTCCCTCTTCTGTGGAAACCCATCTTCTTCCCCAGAAGTTCCCCTCCAATTTTCGTGGTGTGTGTGTGTGTGTGTGTGTGTGTGTGTGTGTGTACATCAATGAATTTAATTAGGATTGCTTGCAGAACATAGATATTTTTCAGTGGGTACATCACTGATGAGAGAGACAGACACTCCCTTTCCCAGTGATCTTTAACTTCCAATAGTCCCCTCCTGTCTATCCACACCTCCTGACCTACCTTCTATCCAGTACTCTTTTTGCATGGAATTGCTTTGGCTCTCTGGGGGTTTTTGTCCTTCCATGTAAATTTTAAGGTTGTCCTTTATGTTTCTGTGAAAAATGTCCCTGATATTTTGAATGGAATTGCATTGAATTTGAGGGTTGCTTTTGGTAAGCTAGCCAGTTTTCACAACATTGATTCTTCTATGAGCATGAGCGGTCTTTCCATCTTCTAATGCCTTCCTCAATTTCTTTCATCATTGTTTTAGAGTTTTCATTATAGAGCTCTATCAGATCTTTCTTGGGTTATTCCAAGGCATTTGCTATTGTGAAAAGGATTGCTTTCCTGGCTTTATTCTCAGTAAGTTTGTTGTTGGTATATAGGAAGGCTATGGATTTTTGTGTGTGAAATTTGTATCCTACCACTTTTCTAAAAAATGTTTACCAGTCCTGAGTTTTCTGGTTAAGTCTTTAGGGCACAGAATCATATCTCTAAGCAGAGTTGTTCTGACTTCTTCCTTTCCTCTTTGACTTCCTGTTATTAATGTCTCTTATCTTATGGTTCTAGCTATAACTTCTAGTACTGTTTTGAATAAGAGTGGAGGTGGTAGACAAGTTATTTTGTTTCTGATTTTGGTAGAAATGCTTTGAGTTTCCCCCCACTTAATATAATGTTAGCTATTGTTGCAGTAGTGGCAATTTTATCTTGGGGTAATCAATTGCTATCTAATTGGACTTAAAACCCACTCAATAGGAGGGAACTCATGTGTGGTATGGTAAACATAGCCAAATACACGTGACTAGAAAGGTCATATGTCCTAGAGAAAAATCTATATCCATCACATCCTTAGACCAATGCAATTTCTTACTGTATTCTAACTATGTATTGTTATATTTACAGAGAAGTATACCTCTCACCACTCATCAAAGAAGCGTCTTCTTACAACAGATGGAGACTACTAGAGTTCCACAACTGGTCAGTCACAGAGAACAAGTGTCTATGAGATGACAAGCCCTAAGTGACACATCTAAATTGGAGTTCATGGAACATAGTGGAACAGGGGTTAGAGATAATATTAATGCATCTCTCAACTCTCACCATCGAAACTTCCTTATGCAACAGAGGGTGATTAACACAGAAAACTACGACTAGCCAAGATGCAGTGAATAAAAGACTGCAGAGTTCATGTCTTTGGGTAAGACTCCTGTATTCAGCCTCGGCCACTCAGGGCTCAGGAACCACTGCAGAAGAGGAAACAGAAAGACTGTAAGAGCCAGGGGTGGTGGATGATCACTTGGAAAAGAGTTTTCCAGGTGGCTGGGAGCTTGCTCAAATGAAGTTACAGCAATGATGACAGCATCTCGAGGCCCTTATATACTCAAATCAGACAAAAAGCCCACCATAGAACTGGGGAAGTGGGTAAGAAGCCCCAACCTTTACTGAGGAACAATCAACAGCTGATCACTGCTGGGTGAGGGGTAGTTTTCATTAATGGAGTGAGTCTAGATAGGCTGACCAGACTCCAATGGATGAACTCACACTAATGAACTTCTGGGGATGCAAACTTCACTCTTTTGGCTTTAACATACAGGACAGAATGTATGGAATCCACTGGGGGGGAGGGTATAGAAGGCACAGATGGAGAGGGGGTCTAAATATAATTAAAGTATATTGGCTGGGCATGGTGGCACATGCCTTTAATCCCAGCACTCGGGAGGCAGAAACAGGCGGATCCTCTGTGAGTTCGAGGCCAGCCTGGTCTACAGAATGAGTGCCAGGAAGCTGGAGCTACAGGGAGACCCTGTCTCAAAAAGACAAAAAAAATTAAGGTATATTGTATGAAATGCACAGTCAATAAAATATATATTGTAAAAATTTTAAATGTCAATAGAGTATTGCATATAATAAAAGCATCATGAGTATAAAATATATACATATAATGGTAGCTGTGGGTTTGTCATACATATGCTTTATTGTGTTAAGATATGTTCCTTCTATTCTGAGTTCCTTCAGGACTTTAATATGAAGGGACATTCGACTTTGTCAAAAGCTGTTTCTTTGTCTCTTGAGATGTCATGTCCATGTGATTTATGGCCTTGAGCCCATTTATGTGATTTAGAACATTTATTAATTTGCATATATGGAACTATCCTTGTATCTCTTCAATAAATTCAACATGATCATGGTGAATGACCTTTTTGACACATTCTTTAATTCAGTTCAGAAATATTTTGTTGAGAATTTTTGCATCTATGTCCATTAGGGAAATTGTTCTAAAATTAATTTTCTTTCGTTTTTGTTATGTGTTTATCTGGTTTTGCTATCAGGGTATACTAACTTATGAAAGGAATTTGGCACTGTTTCTCTCTTTACTATGTGGACTAGTTTGAGAAGCAGTGGTGCTAGTTCATCCTGGAAGGTTGCTAAAACTTCACCTGTGAATCTCCTGGGTCTGGACTTACTTACAGATCTGTTTAAAATGTTTATCTTGTCTTGGTAGATCATATGCATCTAGAAACTCATCCATTTCATTGAAATTTTTCAGTTTAGTGAAAGATATATAATTTTTAATTTATTTTTAAAATATTTTATTATTATTTTTAATATATTTTATTATTTTTATTTTATGTGTATGAGTGTATTGCCTGCATGTATGTGAGTGCATCCGTGTCATGCAATGCCACGGAGGTCAGAAGAGGGCTTTGGATTCCCCTGGAACTGGAGTTAAGGACGGTTCATAGCCGCCATGTGGGTGCTGGGAATCGAACCTGGGTCCTCTGCAAGAGCAGTCAGTGCTCTTAACCACTGAGCCATCTCTCCAGTCCCTATTTTCTTACTTTTATGTTATGTGTATGCGTGTATTGCCTGCGTGTAGGTAAGTGCACCCATGTCATGCAATACCCGCGGAGGTCAGAAGAGGCTGTCGGATCCCCTAAAACTGGAGTTACAGACAGTTGTTAGCTGCCTTGTGGGTGCTGGGATTCAAAACTGGGTCTTCTGCAAGAACAACCAGTGTTCTTAACCGCTGAGCCATCTCTCCAGCCCCGAAAGACATAAAAAGATAAAACCTAATTATTTTATTGATTTTATTGGTGTTTTTTGTAACGTTTTGGTTTTCCTCTATAATCTTATTAATTTGACTCTTTAGTTTGTTTGCTTAAGGATTTGTCAATCTCGTTTATCTTTTCGAAGAACCAACTCTTTGTTTCACTGATTGTAATGATTTTTTTGTCGGTTTGTTTATTTATATTTCATTCATTTCTGCCCTTATCTTAATGGTTTCTTTCCATCTACTGGTTAGGAGTTTGTCCCACTCCTCTTTCTCCAAGGTCCTAAAGTATATCAGGATGTGGTTTAGTTGAGATCACTCTGGTTTATTAATGTAGGCATTTATAGATACAAACTTCCCTCTTAGGACTGCTATAATTGTATCCCAAAGGTTTTGTGTGTTCTGTTTTAATTTTCATTTGATTCTGGGAATTTTTTTAATTTCCTTACTTATTTCTTCAGGGACCCATTCATCTTTCAATAGTGTGTTGTTTAATCTCCATGAGTTTGTGTATGCTCCAGTGTTCCATTTGGTGGTAGTATTCCATCGTATTCAGTTAAAATACAAGGAATTTTTTTTAGTTTTCTGGTATTTATTGAGATTTTCTTTGTGCCCTATTTTGAAGGAAGATCTTCTCTTAGGATTATTGGTAACCCTTCCCATGTGTGCCTCCTCATCACCCTCACCAGTTATGGGAAACTGTTGCTTGCTTTCTGATAAAATACACTAGCTTGCATTTTCTAGAAGCTTACACAATTGGAATAAATTTGAATGCTCATTTCTGTTGCTTCCTTTCCATCACAGTTACTCTGAGATTTAGGTGTGATATGGCATATATACATATGTATATACTTGGCTTTTGGAACGAAATCATTGGTTCTGGAACCTTCTGTAAATACAATATAATAAACCCCTGTTTTATAATGCTTACAGAAGGTCAGCTTCTTGGTTGATCTCTAGCTGATACCATTAGAGATGCCAGAAGAACAGAAGCTGAACGATGGGAATCTGGAATTGGCTCTCTGATAGGATTAGTTCAAAGGACATTGTTGTTGTTGATAGTGACCAGGGTGGAAAAGAATTGTTTTGATCATCACTTGGAGTCATCTGTGGTTAAATGCTTAAGGAGAGGAGGGTTTGTGGTTGCTGCCATAGAACCATTTACTGAATATAAGAATTTAATGCTTTGCTTATGGTTTCTAAGAGAAACCAACAAGGAGAAAAAAATTGATTTCAGTATCAAGGTTTATCTACAAAAAACACTCCAAGATTATATAGCACCTGTAAAGGAAATTATTTCTTTAATGTACAGAGTCAAAGATTTGGGAAACCATAGCTGGAGTCTAGTCTTGTGTTTGACTGAATAATATAGATTAAACTCCCACTTTGAAGGTTCATTGAGTCTTGTAAATTAAAGTCTGAGCACTGGCTGTGAAAAAACAGTAAAATATGAGCAAATCATGGTGAAGCTGAGATGATAGAATCCTGAACTCTAAGCCTTCTGGGCCAATAGAAGATTCCTTTTCTCTCTTGCTTTAGAAGCTCATGTCCTGTCATTTGCTTTCTTGTGAGGTACCTCTTACAAATTCTGCGAATGCCTCTCAAGTTTTACCCTTTAAACGATGGAGATCCTTTCCAGGTGGAAAGCTCGATAAAACTCTCCATCGGTTCTTTTCACTCTACTTTTAGATGTAACCTTGTAGCTCGGATTCTGCAGACATCATAAGAAACCATGTATATGAAAAACAAAAACAATAAACATACCACACTTAATGTTAGTTTCTGTAACAAATGACTTCTGACTTATAAAGACAAAACACATGATTTTAGCTTATAGTTCTAGGCATTCCAGTCCATGATCGTCTAGTCCCATTGTTTTAGTCTTACAGTAAGCTAGAACATTATGATCAGATGTATTGTGGACCAAATTAGTCATCGTATGGCCGGGAACCAAAAGAAAGCAATGAGGAGGCAATGTTTCCATAGTGCCATTCAAGGGAATGACCCCAGGGATGTGAAAACCCTCCTCCTCCCACCATAACTTGCCGCTTAAAACTTTTATCTCCTTCCCATAATACTACTCTGAGAACCAGCCTTTAATACAAGGGCCTTTAGAGGACATTGAAGATTGGTGCTATATCATAAAGCTACCAAATGAAATCAGTATCAACAATGAACGCAGTGTTAGTAGCAAAAACAATGAGTCTTTCTGCGAGGAACAATTTATTCTAAAACGAAATGGAGATCTTTTTTAAAGGTTAAAAACTCATTCAATTTTATGTCTTACAGGGATTATACTGAGTTCAATATTGTATAACCGTATTAATTCAACTGTGAACCTAGAAACTTACAGCCACTTGTGAAAGAGATGTACTCTTGCTCTGGAGTGTGTTACTGAATATGTTAAAGCTGTAATGAAATGCTTCTTCTAATCATGTAGTTATTACAAATTTAAAAAAATGGCTGGAAAATGTGAAAAGAAAAAACCCCATGAATACTGGACATTAGTTTTTCCTTAAACTGATTTGAAAGAGTGTAGATACTTTCTATAGGAGATTGTACCTGGCTGCCAAATTAATCTTCACCCAATTCATCATTTATTAGCTCACAGCTCCAACTCGAGAGTATTACAAACCATGTTTCCAACAGGGTAAAATTTATTTTGTTTTGTTTTGAAAAAAAAAAAACAATGAACGCAAAAAATACCTGAAAAAAAAAAACTATTTATAAGAGAGGGTGGAGAAAGAAAGAAGTGTGATATATCCGTGAAGCAAGAGGAAAGTACTAAATAAAGGGAAGAGAATAGGAAAGAGCTCATAGGAGTTAAATATTGATGATCAAAATGAAAGACTAAATAAGATATTCAGAGTATAGAAACAACAGGTTAGGAACTCGGAGCAAAAGAAGATTTTTTTAAAAAAGCAGCTTAGCAGGTTGCTAATTTAGGACCAACTTTCATACAGTTGGAAACTTGGAAAAGAATAGAGAAAACAAAAGGAGAAAAAATATTAAATTTTTTTTCAAGAAAATTTCCAAGATCTGAACAAAAACTCAACCCATATAAATATATCACTGTAGAATTTCCGAACATTTGGAAGGTGAAGGTTCTAGCCACCTCCAAACGAAGGAAAGCTTTGCTTAACTGGTTCAAGAAAAAAGTGTAATTGAATTCGTTTTAGCAACAACTGAAGCAAATGGAATGAGGCTCATGCGTCTTTTATCAGGAAGACACTAGAAAATATGTCCCAGTAAAGGAAGAGGACACCCAGAGGGGATAGAAGGGACACGAGATGCTCAGTATACATCGGAATGCTCATCATCACAGTCAGGAATTCTCAGAGGAGTAACCCAAGCAGCACACCCCAGGGGTGAGCAGTTGGCTCTGGACTAGCTGTGGAGGGTTGGCTTTGAAAGACGGTTAACACAGAATATGAGATCATATTTCAACTGAATGAGACAGAGTCATGCATATCAATAGAGGAGGGCCTAAGGGAGATCAATGAAGAACAAGTAACGGTAAACTAAGGACACAAATAATACCAATTTCAATGAGAAGGCAGTTGTATAAATATCATGGCATAACACAAGGCTACTTATGAACACTAAACCAACCATTAATAGCAATGTCCTGATCTTGGAGAAGAGACAAACAGCATGTCTATGAGTTAGTGATGGAGGAAAGAAAGTCAGTCCTTCACTTCCCTAATACCGAGTCCATCGACAACGCCAAAAACACAGGCAATGACATCTAGGTAGTTTATATAAAGGACAAACAAAATTGTTGCCTGGAGGAGGGGAGGGTTAGCGAAGGAAGCCATGCTTTTCCTGTTAGTCATATAGAGCTATGTGACTCTTGAAGTGTGGGTTTATAAAACCTTTCAGAAATATCCGACTAAATATGTGCATATACAACTTTAACAATAGTTTATTTTAATTAAAAATACATAATCTCTTCAGAAATATTTATTTTTTTGGCACCAAAATGTTTAATTTTTTATTAGCATTTAATTGTACCTAAATTTGTTTGCCACAGAGTTTAATTAATGCTTTTTGGAAGAATAGTTTGTATTATTATAAATTCCTCAGGATGATACAGAAGTATTTGAAATTTTCTTTATTTTGAACAAGAAGTAAATGCATCTATGAATATGATAGTAAATATCATTCTGATTATAAGCAATATAGTTATTGAAAATACAGTAATATATTTATGCACACATATGCCAGAGATAGACATATGTTTACCTATGTGTATGATGATTACAATGTAAATATTTTGTGTATAAGCACTAAGGTTATTTTTGTGATACATCACAATAAACTTTATTCAGTCATAAAGAAAACTAAAACCATGACTTTCCTCTTCTTATCATGCCTAAGTGACATTTTGAGGGATTAACCACAAAATAAATGAGTAGATAGATTGTAAATAGTGTTTTACATTTCACATATTTTAATCTAAACATAATTCATCTTTTTGTATGTATGTGTGTGTGTGTGGTATATAAATGTGCATATGTGTATGCATGCATGTGGAGGTCAGATGTCCTCCCATGTCATTCCTCAGATTCCACTTTTTGTTTTTCTTTTTGAAACAGATCTCTCACTGGCCTGGAGATCACCAGTTAATCTGGACTGACTGGCTAGTGAGACCAGAGATCCCCCAGTCTCTGCCTTCCCAGTGCCGGGATTACAGGCATGTGCCCCCACACTTATCTTTTTCCTGGGTGTTTTGAGGATTGAGCTCACGTTCTCATACTTGTGCAGCAAGCACTTTACTCACTGACCTCTATCTCCATTTCCCTAGGTGAAATTTATCTGAAACTCAGCACCTTAAGAATGAGTTGTTAATTGTGCATAGATAACACTAAGAAGGAAAAAACTTTTTCAAGACACCCCTCTTGGATACCATAGGGAATGGTTTTCCAGGTATGGCTTTCTATGGTCAGATGGGTTTCTTCCCTGCCATCTTGTCACCATGTCTTTCCTGTGACTCCCTCAAACTACAGTTGGATATCCCTGTTGCCCAAATGTATATGTGTCCGTTTCACTAGATGTGTCCATTTCATCGTCCTTTCCTCTCAGCCAGACTGTAGTGTTCCTGAACAGTCACTGTGACCTTTCTTTTTGTGTCTCTCTAATGTTGGCCAGCTTGAAAGTCTAACGTCAAACCATAATGAGTGTAATCAAGTGATGGGAAGAAAAGCCATTTGAAAATAGTTATTTCTCCTCCAGTTAATGTACAGGTTCTTTCTCAAGCATTCCTTCTGTTATTTTTAAGAAGGCCTAAGACTGAAATAGTTTCCTCATTGAACAAGCTACGGAGAATGAATAGAGCCAGGTCAGGGTCAATCCAGTTCTCAAAGATCTTCTACTTTATTTGATTAACTTTGGCCAAAAGATAAGCTATATAGCTATGTGACATTTGAAAGTCACATTGAGAAACCTGGGTGTGTGTTGACCTAGAAACCTTTAGCCTTTGTCAGATAGGCGTAATTATAGCAGTACAAATCCCCTTCTCTCTCTGGTCAATATTTGGTGGACCAAAATAGCCATCGTGCTAGCCTCTGCTGCTGCCTGCTCTGACTTCTTCCATTTCATCAGGTGCCCTCTGCTGTCTCCACATCCCCTCCTTCAGTTTTGTATCCTAGAGAGATATTCTCTTTGGCCTAAGTTGTGTGGCATCTCTTCTAGCCTTCTATTTGCCAACAGAAGAAGCAAATGTAGATTTAATAGAGGTGCAGCTAATGGCTGCTTTCACAATATAGACTGTAAACATGATTTTTAATGCTATTGAACTAGAATTTATAGTCCAATATATAGTCTTTTCCTGAGATGTGTTAAATAATATACAAAGAATTCTAAACTCAGACTATCATATCCATTCTGTACTAGTTTCTAAGAAGTGGCATACTTAACAGCTTTGATCCAACACAAAGACACAGTCCAATAAGGCAATGAAGTTCTTCCAGGAAAATATTTAGCCCTGCTCTCTTTTTACACACACACACACACACACACACACACACACACACACACACACACACACACACACACTGCATACATATATCATGCATACACACACAAATATGTCTCACATGTCTGGTAGAGAGGAAACAGGATGAGGCATTTTTCTCTCTTTACATTTACATTTTTGATGTCTTTGCCTTTACCACCAAGTGGGAAATCCCTACAAAAGAGTTTTTATTGTTTCCAGAGCTTCTGGTTACAACCTCTACTGAACTACCTGATAATGAATTAGCCCTTTCATTGAGGCAAAATTCTAAGTTTCCTTTTCAGTATAATTTCTAGTCTCTACTGATACTCCATAAACAGACAACTCATTTAATAAAGATGTATCTGAGAATGAGCACAATTTTGTTAGCTCATACATTGGGCTATTGTTTGTTTCACTTATTTTGTCTTTATTACTGTTAGCTGCAGGTTTAAGGGAGGGACTGGGAGGTTTTGTTGAGAAATGCGTCTTGTGGGAGTAATTTGTAGTAAGAAAATTTCTTTTTTTCTTCTTTTTTTGTTTTGTTTTTCTTTCCTGTCTGGTTAGAATGAACCAAAATTGCACAATGTTCATTTTTGTTTACTATCCAAGTGAAATATTTATACAACCTTTGTAATAATAAAATAATTCATTCCGCCCACCTATGAACAATTTGAAGTGATGGCAAATGCAGTGGTCTGCTTGAATTATTGCCTGAGTATCAGCTTTCCAGCAAAAGGAAAATGGAAATTCTTTTTCATGGTACTTAGGGCTGCTGAGGTGCTTGCTGGGGGTAGAGAAAATACAGAATGGGTGATAGAGGGAGCTAGTTATAAATACCAGCTAAGGCCACATAACAGCTGCAGAAATGAGGATTGCAATTGGCACAAGTGTTTCTTGTCCTATTTTGTTAAGAACATGTTTGTTGGGGTTTCTTAACTACTTCCCTGAGTCTATGCTGGGATTTTCTGCGAACTGAGTTTACCTGGGACTTGTGCATGCTGTCACCGTAGCTGTGAGTTCATATGAGTAACTGAGGAAGTATAGGTATCCAAAGTCTGTCACTTTTAAGGATGTGACTCTTGATAGGTTACCCAGACTCCAGGA
Organism: Nannospalax galili; assembly: GCF_000622305.1. Lineage (NCBI taxonomy): Eukaryota > Metazoa > Chordata > Mammalia > Rodentia > Spalacidae > Nannospalax > Nannospalax galili. Next base: position 1,967,069 of record NW_008356845.1, read on the forward strand.
CCCACACTGAAGGACATTTGGGTACACCTTAACTACTTCCCTGAGTCTATGCTGGGATTTTCTGCGAACTGAGTTTACCTGGGACTTGTGCATGCTGTCACCGTAGCTGTGAGTTCATATGAGTAACTGAGGAAGTATAGGTATCCAAAGTCTGTCACTTTTAAGGATGTGACTCTTGATAGGTTACCCAGACTCCAGGACCCACACTGAAGGACATTTGGGTACACAAATTCTAAATACCATCAAATTATATTGTATGAGAATCTCAAAAATTCAATAATAATAGAAAACATATAGACATGTGTTTTCTTTCCCCATTTCTTTATTATGTAATATAAAATCAATTGAGATAATAATGATTAGGTGTTTTATATATATGTTATGAGACATAAATAAACTAAGCATTCCTCAAGGGACTTTGTCATCTGTTCTAAATACATAATGTTGTTTGTGGGAAACTTACTTCATGTTAGGCAGAATTATGATCTAGTTATCTTTTTTTCATCTGGAAATTAACCATGATATAAGGATATATAATTGGGTGTCAAGTTGATAGAGGGTGGACTAGTGATGGATAATCTTGGCTGTTGACTTGACCGGATCTGGAATAAACTAAAACGCAAGCTGCTGGGTGCAGGGATTTTCTTGATCAGATTGCTTGAAGTTGGAAGGCCCACCCTAAATGTAGGTGGCCCAGATAAAACTGGAAGAAGGGAGCTTACTTTTTGGTTCACTTGCCTTCACTCTGACCGAAGACCAGCACCTCTTCAGCAAACTTCCAGGTCTTCAGGGCCAGATTGGGACCACCGAGACATTCATGCACTGAGAAACTATGAGATTCTCAGCCTATCCAGTGTGGAGCAGCCATTGTTGGTAAACCAATCTAATAAATTCCCTTAAAAATTCTATCAGTTCTGTTCTTCTAGAGAACTCTGGCTAATACAACTCAGAAAGAGTTCTCAGTGGACAGCCTTACAAATACCAACATGATGAATATAGAATGTGTTGTAAGCAAAGGCCAGCTCAGGGACAGAATAATAAGGACCGTAATATAACATACATTTCACTGCATAAAATAGTTCTTTGAATTTTATTCTGTAGCCCACAATGGTCTACAGAATCATATTTCAGTTTACAAACCTTAACTATCCCTGCAGCTTAGGAGATGGCAACTTGGAATGCTTTTGTCTATGTTCTATGAACTCCAACAACACTAGTGGAGAGTCCATCATTGTCCTGTGGACAGTCTAGACAGGAGAATTCTGGAACCTGAAGCTTTGTAAAAATATATATTTGTATTGAATTTCTGTGAATTTCATACAATACATTTTAACCATGTTTAGATTCCTTCCCCTGTGTCAACCTCCATAGCCCCCACCCCACTGGATTTCATGTATTCTGTCCTATATGTTAAGGCCTATCAAATCAAGTTTGTATCCCAGATGTCCCTTGGTGTGAGTCTATCCACTGGAGCCTGGTCAGCCCACCTAGCATCACTCCTTTAGAGAAGACCAACTCTCCTTTCCCCAGCCGTGATGGGCTAAGGTTAGGGCTCCCCACTAATTTCCCCAGTTCTATGCTAGGCTTTTGTCTAATTTGAGTTTGCGTGAGTCCTGTGCATGTTATCACTAGTGATAGAATTCATGTGAGCAAGTTCCCAGAGGCCTGGAAAACTGTTTCCTTATGGTTCTCCACCACCCTTGGGTCTTGCAATCTTTCCACCTCCTCCTCCACAATGGTTTCTGAGCCCTGAGTGGGTGAGGTTCCTATCCAGGGGCACACACTCTACAGTTTCTTATTCTCTACACTTTGGCCAGTTATGGCCTCCTGTGTTAATTGCCCTTTGTTGCATGAGGAAACTTCACTGTTGGGAGTTAAGAGATGCATTAGTATTCTCTCTACCTCGCCCCCCCATTCTACTATGTTCCATGAGCCTTAGGTATAGATGTAGAACCTGAAGCTTTTAAGAAGCTTCTCCATGGCTTTTTCCTCAGGTATATGACTTTTACTAGACTTATACTTTGAATACAGAAAAGGTAATGATTAAAAAATACTTGTGAGGGGCTAGAGATATAGCATTGCTGATAGAATGTTTCTAGCATGCCCAAATCTTGAGTTTGATCTCCAGCACCTCATAAACCAGGTGTGGTAGTACATACCTACAATCTCAGCATTCAGTAGCTAGAGGCATGAGAATTAGAAGTTCAAGGTCATCTTTGGCTTCATAATGAATTTAAGGCTGGCCTGGGATACATGAGGACCTGCCTCAAAAACAAAAACAAAGGACATGGCTCCTGCACACACACACACACACACACACACACACACACACACACACACACACACACACAAAGTTATTATTCTATGTGTTATGAGTATTTTGCTTGCATGTATATAAGTGCCCCATGTGTGTGCACCCTCATGGATGCCAGAATAGGACATTCGATATCCTGGAACTGGAGTTACTGATGGTTGTTAGCTGTCATATAGGTACTGGGAACCAAACTTGGGTCCTCTGCAAGAACAGCCAGTACTATTAACTACTGAGCCATATCTACTCTCCCAATAATTAAAAAAATATTTTATTTATTATTTTTACTTTATGTGGATGCATGTATTGCCTGCATGTAGGTCAGTGCACCCATGTCGTGCAATGCCTGTGGAGGACAGAAGAGGCCATCAGATCCCCTGGAACTGGAGTTACAGACAGATGTTAGCTGCCATGTGGATGCTGGGATTTGAACCCAGGTCTTCTGCAAGAACAACCAGTGTTCTTAACCTCTGAGCCATCTCTCCAGCCCCTACCAATAAATTTTTTTACATCAACTTCATTAGTGAAGTTTATTTAAAAGCAATAATTCTGTGTCATCAAGTACATTTTGATTTATTTAAAAATACTGAGTGGAAAGATAGAGAGCTGGCTCAGCAGTTAAGAACACTTACTGTTCTTGAAGAAGGCCAGGTTCAGTTCCCAGCACTCACAGGGCAGTTTGCAACCATCTATAACTTCAATTCCAGGGAATTCCACACTTTCTTCTGGCTCTGTTGTCATTAGGCAAACACATAGTGAACAGATATACATGCAGGCAAGGTAAACACACACACACACACACACACACACACACACACACGTGCGCGCGCACACAAAATGAAAAGAAAAACATCGAGCATCCGTCTGGGCTCCTTGATATACCTCTTTTTTTTTTTTTTTTTTTTTTTCTTTTTGAGACATGCTCTCCCTGTAGCCCCAGCTGGCCTGGAGCTCGCTATGTAGAGGAACTCACAGAGATCAGCTTGCCTCTGCCTCCTGAGACTAAAGGCACGCACCGCAATGCCCAGCAGAAGGTAATCTTGAAGTGGTGTTTTATGTAGGAATCCTGTACATGATAAGAATTGTCATGGACAATGACAAGGCACAATAGATTAACAAATTTCAATTGTTTTACATGGCAACTTCGAATTAGTTGTCTTCATTATCGATACAGAGTTTGGATTAAAGCCATGTGCTTCCGTAGATATTAAAGCATAGGAATGTTTTCTTGACTTGATAAATTATGTGGCTCCACACCTACCTTCACCTATTATATATGAACCAGGATGTAGTTAATCCTCTGAGAAGTAACTGTCCAGTTGTCCCAGTCCAATTTTCCTGTAGTGGTGATTCATGCAGTTTTCAAATTCCAAAGGTCACTAAAGGTTGTATGTGTGCAACTGTGGGAGGGGTGTAGCTCAGACACTCACTGGAGGCCAAGTTCTGTCATTATGATGTGTTACCGAAGGGACTCAACTCTTCAAATATGAAATTGCACCTTTCTCAAATAATTTCTTCAAGGGATGAAAGGAAAACAGTATTTAGGAAAGTAGAATCCCATACGATATTGATTATTAAAAAAATAATATGCAAGTGATTTTAGTAAAAAATGGTGAGCTATTCATTGTGTTATTTTACATATATCAATTTATTTTTATTTTAAAAATGTGTGTGTGTGCGTGTGCGTATGAGTGTGGACACGTGTACCACAGCACATGTGTGGAGGTGAAGTAAGAAGACAACTTGCAGGATTCTGTTCTCTTCTTCCATCTTTACGTGGGTTATGGAGGTCAAACTCAGATAGTCAGATTTCCCTGCAAATCCCTTTACCTGTTAAGCCATTTCACACGCCATACAAGAATTTTAATATAGCGCATTTAGGGGCTGAATCCTAGGATATCTTCTCTCTCCTTATACCTCACCCTTAGGTAGGAAGTAATTTATTTTCAGGCTTAAATAGTGCCTAAAAACATGTTTTGGAATGCAAGCCTTAATCTTGTGCTTCTTGTACTTTTTCTCAGGACCTTTTAAATGACTTTATCATCTCACTGTACTTGAGGAGTAAGACCGTCTCATCAATTCTAACAGTTTATTACGGCCCTGATTCTCAATCATGGGGACAGGTTACTCTGGCAAGCACACGAGGGTCTAGGATGTCTTCCTGCCTGTCTGGTCTGGTTCTATAAACACCATCCAGATGGCTCTGTGATCTCTCTCTCTCCTAACCTTTCCATAATCATTGGATATTCCATCTTGCTATTCTAGGGGGACATGAAAAAGCTTACTTCAGTTATTACTTGTATACTATGATGATAATACATAGTTACTAAATAGAAATTCTGTTCAGGAACACTTCATCCCCCTGACCTTGGCACTTTAATTCTCAGACCATTTATTCTTTCCTTACTTTCTGATATTTTGTTTCTTGGACATTTTGTCTTTAAAATATAATTCAAGACCAACTGGAGCCTGCTAGAGGCAGAGGGATTAGAGAACCTCACCTTTTAACTCGGCAGTGTCTGCAGTTCAATCATAAATGTTCCTTTTATTTTGTATTTTCTATTATTGAATCTCCACCCTTGCAAATATGTCTCAAAGTGGTTTTCTTTTTGTCTGCGTGGTGCCGTTAGGTTTTGAAATTGCTGTGTGTTTCTTCCTCCTATCTACTGCAAGGCATCTCTTTCTAGTATTTCATTTATTATTTTTATTTTATGTGTATGAGTGCATTGCCTGAATGTGTGTAAGTGCACCCGTATCGTGCAGTGCCTGCGGAGGTCAGAACAGGGCATCAAATTCCCTAGGAACTGAAGTTGTGGATGGCTGCTAACCACTACGTGGGTGCTGGAAACCGAACCTGGGTCCTCTGCAAGAACAGCCAGTGCTCTTAGCTCTCAGCCCACTGAGCCATCTCTCCAGTCCCACTGCAAGTCATTCTTCATTCTTCTCTTCACCCACCTCTTAAACGCCCATTCTGATTCCTGTATTTCTTCCTTATCCTTACCCCATCCTCTTTCTACTATTTAACTATCATAACCTTCCATAGCTTTAACAATATATAAAGTCTGTGGACCCTAATCTATGGGTATTCGGCACAGAAGGAGAAGAGTCTTATTCTAAAAGCATAGGAAACACTTTAGAAATAATAACAGAAAGTTTCCCATAGTTAGGAAAAGAGATGTCAATTGAAGTACAGTTTTGCATAAAGACAACATTGTCAAACTGCATTCTAAAAATGTATGTTTCTACCCATAGATTGATGGTGCTCCTAACCTTGCAGAGAAGCTTTCTGTTGCAGTGGACTACAGTCAATGCAGCTGAGAATAAATGACTCTGCTTTGAATGAGACATCTCTATCAACTTCCACAAGTTCGAGGACCCTGAGGGAGAGCAAGTGGAAAGAATGCAAGAGATGGAGGAAGTGGAGGAGCGCTGTGAATTTGTCTTTTGGACATAGCATGGCCATTGACCTCATGAACTCACAACACCTCAGCTGCCTGCACAGGACCTATAAAAATTAAACCAGTCAGTAATTCCAGCATGGATGAGGGGGAGGCTCATGAGGCCCCACCCCTATCTGAGGGGCTTGGCAATTGATGGTTGCTGGGGGATGGGAGTAGTTTCTCTTCTGGAGTGTGGTTACCAGTAGGTTGACTGTGCTCATGAAGGCAGCATAAACTGGACCTAGTAGGGACAGAGAGAGATAGAGAGAGACAGAGAGAGAGAGAGACAGAGAGAGAGAGACAGAGAGACACAGAGAGAGAGACAGAGAGAGAGACAGAGAGACAGAGAGACAGAGAGAGAGAGACAGAGAGACAGAGAGACAGAGACAGAGACACACAGAGAGAGAGAGACAGAGAGAGAAAGAGAGAGAGGACTTAAAGATGAGAGGGCCATGTTATGGGTCAGAGTTGGGGGTAAATATGATCAAGACACATTACATATGTAAGAAATTATCAAAGAATAAATAAAACCTTTTTAAAAAAAGAAAGAAAGGAAACTGTGCTTTAGCCAAGTGTGGTGGTGCTCCTCTTTAATCTCAGCACTTGGGAGGCAGAGGCAGGTGGGTGGATCTCTGTGAGATTGAGACCAGCCTGGTCTACACAGCGAGTTCTAGGCCAGCTGGGGCTGCAGGGAGACCCTGTCTCAAAGAGACAAAAGAAACCTGTACTTCAAGATTAGCATTAGCATAATTGCTAATCTCATAAATTCACTCACAGGCTTTCAAAGTCTCTTCTATTTATTCCCCGGTTGGTCAGCCTTCCATCATTATAACAAAATGATTGAGATAATAAAGTAATAGGGATTATAAGGTTATTTTTGCTCATGATTTTGGAGTTTCCACTCCATGACTGACTTGTTCTTCGCTTTTGGACCAATGATGAGACAAGGAAGCAAAACAGACCGAGGGGCAAGGGACCAAGGTCTTAGACTATGTCCCTAGACCATGCCGTCAAATCTAAAGCTTCCTGCTAGGACTGACCAAGTAAAGATCCCACCTTCTCCTGAGTTCCGGACCCAAGCTTTTCACACACTAGCCTTTGGAAGACACTTTAGGATCTAAATATAGTATTCCCTAATGTGAGGCATTAAAAAGGAAACATTTTTATGCCCTTCGCTAAACTATAAGCATACTTATGATTGGACCAGGTATTGAACAGTGTTGCCCTTTAATGCTTAACACTCTCTGGCCCATGAATAAACTAAATAAACTCTACCGCCATTTTTCTTAGATTTTTTTTGACCTGGATTCCAGCTTCTTAGTATACTTTTTACATAGTTAATAATAACCTTTCTTCCCTCTCTTCTTGACAGAATTATATGTTACAAAAGAGATGATAGACAGATATAACTAAACGAATGCACAAATGTATCTCATATGCCCTGTGCTTGGGTACAGACTGTATTTCAAAGAACTTGTCAGAAGCGCACACAGTTTGCCTTAGCTTACTTATATCTTTCCTTATCTGCCCATTAAATATGCAGATTCTATACTGGTTTTGCATCAATATGTTCATATAGATTTGCAATATGTTCATATAGATTGCAATGCAACTTTACATGGTATTGAAGGAAAATGATTATTTCAACCAAAGCTTTTTAAAAATGATCTGAAGATCACGATTAGTCGTCCCATTTTTCTTTTTGTGTGTCCTACAGTTTTTCTTCAGTTTATCAAATATGTAGTTTTGTGACTGGTCTGACTCTACATTTTATTTCATATTTTCTGATATTATTTCTACAGACCTTAAGCTTATCCATATGCACCAAATCAATTTTTGGAAAACTTATTGCTACTTCAACCTCATTGGAGTCATCATTTCAACTTTTCCCTGGAGTCATAAAATACTCTGTCATCTTAGACAGGAGAAAACAAATCCCAATCCAAACTCAAATTCCTAAGAATGAGAAAAGGAAAAGTAAAGCAAGAAGTATGAGAAAGGGAGCTGGAGAGACAGCTTAGAGGTTAAGATCACTGGCTGGCCTTGAGAGGACCCAAGTTTGGTTCCCAGCACTCACACGGTGGCTCACAGCAACCTGTAACTACAGTTCTAGGGAATCTGAAGCCCTCTTCTGGCTTCCATAGGCACCTGTACACATGTGGCATACACATGCATAAACACACATACAAATAAAAAATTAAAAACAAACATTTTTTAAGTATGAGAAGGTGTAAGATAATAGATATCTCACCAGACATGTAGTCAAAAGGCCCTTGTCTAAACTTCAGATCAACCCCTCACCATCTATGTTGACTTGGGCAAGTTACTTACCTGATCAGGTTGTGTGTTTTCCCATCATTCTTTCATAATGAACCTTTTCCATCACAAGGTAACTTTGAAAATATTTTTTCAGTGCTCGGGGTTTGCAAGGAACTTCAACATGACTGAAAATCCTATTTCTTGTCAATCACAGAATCTGACACAGTAAGAGGAAGAGAAAGTATGATTTGGAACTTTAGAAGTTCACAGTCTTATTTGTTTTCCACTGTGGTCCTGACATCCCTTTGCTACAAATCACAGCACCGCCAATAGGTCACAAGAGATGCTGATGAACAGTGTACTCCACATCTCCAGTGAGAGAAGGCCTTGATGTGAGGGTGCTGGTTAAAGGTCTGTGATTTGGAGAACATCCTATGAATAGAACAGCAAGCACAGATGGCCCAGAGTTCTTTTCAGGGACAGGTTTCTGAACCAAAGCCATGACAGCTGGTCTAGCTGAGATGGTCTTTACCAGAGGATGAAGGAATCAGGTGGCCTGGATCAAACTCAATGGGGTGGAACTCATGGAATTGGACATTATTTAGCATAAATTTGTTGGGTTTTGATTCAGATCCTCTTCTACTGCCCTTTCCTTTTCCAAAGGAAGTTTCATCCGCTTTCAGCTCAGCTTGGTTAGCTGTCCTCCTAGAGCAGAGTGTGGAGTGTCTCCATGCCGTTCTGTGTGAGTCTATCAACACCATTTGGGTTTTAGGTAGAGACAAGTTAAAAATAAAGATGAAAAGCCAATTTTGGTTTAATATATAGCAAAATGTAATACAAAACCACAGACAAAGCAGATGATTTATATATACATTGCCAGTGTAATTTGGTTTATTTAACATAAAGACTGGTTTTTTTTTTTAAAAAAAAGATTTATTTTGTTTATAATTTTGTGTATGAATGTGTGCTTGTGTGTGGATGTGTGTGTGTGTGTGTGTGTGTGTATGCACAAGTGCCCAAGGAGCCGAGTGGCGTTGGATTTCCTGGAGCTGGAGTTACAGGTGGTTGTGGGCTGCCTGACATAGGTGTTAGGAATCAGACTTGGGTTCTCTGCAAGAGCAGTATGCAATCTTAAGTGCTAAGCTGCCTGTCAATCCCCAAGATGGTTCTTTTTTAGAATATTTTATTTATTATTTTTATGTGTATGCATGTATCGCCTGCATGTAGGTAAGTGCACCCGTGTTGCTCAATGCCCACAGAGGACAGAAGAGGGTGTCGGATCTCCTGGAACTGGCGTTACAGATAGTTGTTAGTTGCCTTGTGGGTACTGGGATTCAAACCCTGGTCTTCTGCAAGAACAGCCAGTGTTCTTAACTGCTGAGCCATCTCTCCAGTCCCAAGACTGTTCTTTTTGAATGGCTAATTAATGAAGAAAAAGTCTCAGGAAGAAAGTTCAGTGGTATCTGAAAATAATTTTCATTGATGGAACTGAAGGACAAGACTGGGCCCGAAGTGGTCTAATGTTTGTATTCCTCCCTTCCTCATTTATATGCTGTAATCCTAATTTCTAAGGTGACGCTTTTAAGAGGTGGCCTTTGGGAGAAGATTAGCTCATGAGAGCTGGACTTTAGTAAGTGATGTTGGTGACATTATTAAATAGGTACAAACGATCTCTTTGCCCTTCCACCATATGAGGATGAAGCAAAAAATGCCTTGAGTGAGGAATGGAGCCTCCATGGCCATCAAATTTTCTGTCACCTTGATTTTGGATAGTCACACCTGTAGAACTACAAAACCTAAGTTTTAGTTATTGAGAGTCCACCCAGTTTATGGTATTTACTACAGTGGCTAAAACAGAGTAAGAATGAGCCAATGAGAGTCCTACCATTCTGATATTGGTCTACCATAACACTATGATAGAAATGGTAACAAAACAAAGCAGCAATGAACTTTGATGTCTCAGTGTGCTGGAAATATTTTGATTTCTGGAAAAATCACAGAATTTGCAAATTTAAATTTCCTTATGAGCCTCATGTCACAGGTCTGACCTCACCTGTGGGCTGTGACTGGTGTGGGTTGTTGTGCTGTGGAGAGAGAAAACAAGTGCTTCTCACACTTGAAAAATATCATAATTATCTAGAAGAGTTCTTACATAAATTTAAATTCAGATTTTCAAGGTCTAGTATGAGGCCTTGGGGTACGTTTTATTACAAAACTTCTTAGGTGATTCTACTAATGAGTCAAAAATTTAAAAACACTTAAGAAAAGTGGTTTCTGGTGAGTAGGTGTGTTGGTTACTTTTGGCTGCTGTGCTAAAACACCCTGACCCAAGGCAACTTATAGAAGAAAGGGTTTATTTTGGCTTATGGTTCCAGAGGGAGAGTCCAGAGCAGGAAGCTGAGAGCTCAAGTCTTCAACCAGGAGCACAAAGCCGAGAGGGAACTGGAAGTGGGGTGAGGCTATGAACTCCTGACGTCTTCTCTGGGTGACATGCTTCCTCCAGCAAGGTCACAGCACCCAAAAATCTCATGCCCTCTCCAAACAGCACAACAAACTGGGGACCAAGCGCTTAATTACTTTAATCTATTGGGGATATTTCTTATTCAAACCACCATAAATAGATTCCTGTCCATCTTGCTCTCCTTTCTAGCAACTAAATCTGGAGAACGTGTCCAGTGCCTAAGTCCCCTGTAGAATACTTCAATTCTGTGGAGTTTGTTCTCTCAGTTTTAATTTTCCTTAGATTTCCCCTATGGAACAGAGTCCTAAACTCTGCATCCCAGTTGTCAGGGTCATAGAAAAAACAGGATGCTTGCAGCAGGTCTCCCTGGATCCACGGCCCTGTCTTCTCTTGGTTCTCTTGTCACATTAGGGACCACTAATCTCAGCTGCTTCTGTGCTCTACCACCTGTTACCTGACACCAGTCCTTTATGTGGAGTCTCAGATTTAGGGATGCCCCAGGATCTTTAGTATCATGGGCCAAACAGATTTTTGCACCCATTAGCTCAGAAAGTCTGGGAATTGACCTAAGGACTCTAATGTTTTCATAAGTACTCGGGCCATTCTGATGGAGTTCTGATGGAACATTCTTTAAGAAAGAGAATAGCTCATTTCTTTAAACTCAGTTCCTATTTTGTAGTCAACACTTCAATTCCACCCCCATCTCTGTTTATGTGTGTGTGGTATATGTGAGCATAAGTGTTCATGTGTGTGCTTGCAGGTGCATGTACATACTTGTGCACCTATGTGCATATGGAGGCTGATGTCAAATGTCCTCCTCAATTACACTCCACCTTACTTTTTGAGACAGAGTCTTTCACTGAATCTGGAAGTGAGTTTTGGCTAGACTGGCAAGCCAGTAAACCCGGGGGGTTCCCCTGTCTCTATTTCTCCAATGCTGAGATTACAAGTGCACTCAGGTCCTCATGTTTTAATAGAAATCACTTTACCCACTGAGCTGTCTCCCCAGCTCTGTGAATACTACTTTTTAAGTTTGAACTCATTTAAATCTAATCTATCCAGCTACGATCAGCATGCCACCTAGTGGCCACATGATGAAATACACTAATATCAAGTGCAAATGTTGCCTCTGTTTCTGAGTTCTCGTAGGTGAGAGTCCTTGCTCTTCTCTGAATGTTCATAGCTATCTGTTTTGCTCATCACCTTCTTGCCTCTCACAGCAGAGCCATTTCTCAAGAGTGCTTAAGGTGCACTCTGGCTCTAGGATGCCCCTACACTTCAGTGCTCAGTGCAGGAACACAGGCATGGCACGCAGTGAGTGGTCAAAAATGGTTATCCACTGAAAGAAAAACAGGAGTAGGCCTATAAATGGAGGAAGTGGGGCTGGAGAGATGGCTCAGTGGTTTAGGAGCACTGGATGCTGGTGTAGAGGACCTGGGTTTGGTTCCCAGCACACACATGGTAGCTAACGACCACCTGTAACTCCAGTTCCAGGGCATTCAATAGCCTCTTCTGGTCTTTGTGGTCATTGCATAACATGGGTGCACATACATACACGTAGGCAAACACACACATAAAATAAAAATAAACATTTTTTTAAAGTTCTAAAAGAATTGCAGGAAGGATGAAATCAGCTGGGTTTGGTTCCCAGCACACACACGGTAGCTAACGACCACCTGTAACTCCAGTTCCAGGGCATTCAATGCCCTCTTCTGGTCTTTGTGGTCATTGCATAACATGGGTGCACATACATACACGTAGGCAAACACACACATAAAATAAAAATAAACATTTTTTTAAAGTTCTAAAAGAATTGCAGGAAGGATGAAATCATGTGGCTGTTAGAACATTATTTTTTTCTCAGAAAAAAGTGAAATAGTGATTTAAAAGTATTTCAAGCCTTTCCTTGAAAATGTTATCAAAGAAAACCTCTTTCCAAATGAATAATTAGTTTGGTTTGCAAGGAAGGAAAGAAGGAATATTACAAAAAGTACTATCCAAGTGGCAAAACCAAGTCTGTATCTGGTTGTGTTTTTGTCTAGGGATTGCTTATAGACTTAATTTGCAAATTATTTAGCAAATATGATTTAGAGAGCAGCAAAGGTGTTTTCTTAAAATCAATATGTGCAAGGTCAGGCATGGTAGTGTATCTTTTATGCCAGCACTCAAGAGGCAGGGGCAGGCAGATCTCTGTGAGATTGAGACCAGCCTCGTACCTAGCGAGTTCCAGGACAACTGGGACTATAGGGAGACCATGTAAACAAAGAAACAAAAACAGCAACAACAAAACACTTCCGAGGGTTAGTTCCCCTCTGCTCTTGATTTTTGCCATTTTCCTGGCTGTTGGTGTGATGTGATGAGAACTGATATTCAAGATGAAGACTGAAGCATTGCAAAGTCATGATTCATCCAAGAAAAACATACTCATTCTACGCAGTGTGGGCATACAGGCCAGGGAGTGGATAAGTGCACTCAGAGAAGGGTTTTCTGGTTCATAGTCAGTTACCTTCAAGGTTGAAGGTTGACTCTGTGAACAGCATGTTTCTAGACAGCTCACTGCACTTTCTCTTTACTCCTCTAAGAGCCAGGAGTTGCTTTTATCTTCTTTCTGTGGGTGGAGTGACTTGTCTGAATCACACAGCTAATGAGTAGCAAGCTTATATGGTGGCCAGAGCCCAGTTTTTTATTTAATTGCTCAGGGCAGAACAGCTTTTGCCTCTTCCCCTCAGCTACTGGTGCTGTCTGCAGCCTTCTTTCGGGATTTGATGTCAACAAATCTCCATTACTCAGTGATGGGATTGAGATTTTCTAGGTAGCATTTGGTCATCAAACTTTGCAAAAGAGGAGACATTAAGTTGTTTTTCATTTTCAGAGGAATCTCACAATTCCTGGTTAAAGTTGACTTATTTTAGGAGAGTTGACAGGGATGTTGGTTGAACTTCTTCGAACTACATAAAGGCTCCTAAAGACGGCTTAGATGCTGAGGCAATGAAATGTGTTGGGTCTGTTTCGGCTCTGCTGCTCAGGACAGTCCCAGCCCTCCTGCACTGCCATACCTTGCTTCGGTAGAGTGGGTTCCCTTTGATCACTTAAGTCCAGATGGGACTGTGATAACAGATGAACCCTCAGAGCAAATCCCTTCTCTACTCTGCAGTCGCTGTTTGCTTTTGTTTCATTTTGCAGTTGAGGAAGAGCCTCAACTTGGGAGATGCAAGAATCAGGCATAACTTGATATATAACAACAAGCTTCTAAATCTCTTTAACAAGCATTTAGAAGTACTGAGAGTAACAGAAAAATATCACAGTTCACTGATATTTAAGAGCTGTCTAGCTTTCCGGAGTTGACTTCAGATGGGCCTACAGAATACAATAACTCATGGAGGGTTGGAGGGTAGGGCTGGGATGGGTGGGAAGTGTTGTCATACCACTTGAGAAATTCTCAAACACACCAATGACTTGATATACGTAATAAAATACAAGAAAGACGAAATAGCCCAAAACTTTTACTGAGGTAATGTCAATGCTTTTTTTGTCTCACAAGCAAGAAATTGTTTATCACAAAGTTCAAGAGAAAAAACAATTCACCAACAGCCCAAATTACACAGCTTTCAGGTAGAAAATGTTTTCCAATCAATCTTTCAGTTCTATTTATACACACAGGTGGCAAAGGCAACAGCTGTATTTCCCACGACTACAAAAGAACCTGAAATGTAATTATGAAATACAAGCATGAAGAAAACTTCCTCTTGGTTTGGGAAAACAATCTTTTTCTGCACCATTCCATCATAGAGAGCTGATTTGCGTAAATGCTGCATCAATATTCTGCATTTTGTTGAAAGGAAATAGTCTGCAAATATCTGCAGGCAGGATCTCTCCCTGTGATTAGGGTCTCATTATCCAGCTCACCCTTCAATCCACTGAAATAGCCCTTTATGTTAATTGCATAATACTCTTTTGCTAGTAGAATGAAATGACACTCTTGTCTTCTAATAGAAGACGGATCCTAAACATAGACGTTTTCTAAAATAAAGTCCATTGCCAGGCACACAGTGTTAGAGAAAAAAGAAAATCATGGCATTCTACAAGCAAGTAAGAAAGACTTTATTCCAGCAGTGTACCCAATGAAGTTTTGGATGCGGAGTACAGAGAGTGACAGATCATTTTCAACCTTCGATACAAAATCAGGTAGAAATTTATAGCCAAAAACATGTTAAGTGGTCAGTAGATGAAAAATTACTAAGCGGAATCATCGAGAGTCAGGGGAATTCTGACTAAATTGACCTAAGATTACTTCTGAAAGCAGGCTGGCCCGAGTGGTGAGTTACTGATGACAGAGGGCTGAGGAGATGACCCAGTGGGCAAGCATGAGGACCTGAGTTCAAATCCCTAGACCTACCTAAATCCATGTGCAGTAGTGTGTGTCTATAGAAGGTGGAGAATCCCGGAAACTTTCAGGCCGCCTAGCCTGTGTATCCACCAGTGAACAGCAAAAGAGAGACTGTCTTAAACAAGGTGGACCGTGAGGGCAAATGCTCAAGGTGGCCCTCTGACTACCACATGAGCACCATGCCATACCTGCACACATACATATACATGCTGCATATACATCAGAGAGAGAGAGAGAGAGAGAGAGAGAGAGAGAGAGAGAGAGCACACACATATATACATGCGATATATACAAGAGAGAGAGAGAGAGAGAGAGAGAGAGAGAGAGAGAGAGAGAGAGAGAGAAATACAAGCTGTGTCTTAGAAACAAGACGCTATTTCTGTGGTTGCCACTAAACGTTGCGAGTCCTAAGCTGTTGATGGCTACCTTGCTTGACTGCACGGCGGGAGGCCATCAACCTAGAGAAAAGCAGGTATACACAGATGATGGTATTTGACTTTCAGGGTCCAAGCCAGTTATGCTGGACTTTGCAGTCCCATTTGAGGTATTGTGAGTTCCTTCCTCACATCATAAGCTAACAGAAATGTGTACTTAACAACAGGTGCTACTATTGATAAAATGTAAGTGGGTGATATTAGCTAAGGATGGGTGTCGGGGGAGCTGATTACATGGTGGTGGCAGTCCTGGGTGAAGCTTTATATTATTTAGGAGGAAAGCTATTGGAAAATCCTACTGTGTTGGCAACTTCCTCAGCCATTAATAAAGTGTTTGCAAGAAAGATGCAAATGTCAATCCTAACCAAACAGGAAAGCGTATACAAATTTGTTATAAAAGGTCCTGTCTACCTATAGCTGATCATCCAGGTGTCTGTGAGAATCATGCTCACGCTCCCTCAGGTAGGTTATGAAGTGTTTTAAACACGGGGAATGTTAGTCAATGAGACGGAGGTGTCCGGGACCCTAAATTCTAATATTCGTCCCAGATTCCCCCCTCATACTCCTTGACTTATGAACATCATAAATCCGCATCCACTGAGAGGCAGACCAAGTTCAAGGTTCAGAGTAACTGAGCTCAACTCTGGCAGGCAAAGTCAAAATGAAAAACTATGAGTTGCGGTTTAAGGAAATGGAAGTAGGGCAAGAGACAAAGGGGAGGCCATAACTTGGTAAGATTTCTGGGTTTGGTTTCTGGACATTTCCAGTACTTACGAAAACAAAGGCCATGGAATCACTAGAAATAAAGACAAACCCAGAAACAAAACTTCCTACTCTTCTTGTTGCTACTAAGCTGACCTGAAGACCAGGGAAGACTCATGCGGACCCATAAGCCTACTCTGTCTGCCTCTCCACAGTATTTCCTAAAACCCATGGTCCAACCTGCTCTCCCTCCTCTCAGCCACACTGACCTTCCATATCAGGCAGGTCGGGCATGCTCTCAGTACTGGAGTTAACAACATGTGCTGCTATGTCTGGCTTTTTTACACGGCTGTTGCTGGAGATCCAAAATCAAGTCCTCATACATGTGCAGCAAGCACTTTGCCCACTCAGCCATCACCACAGCCTCATTTCACTTATGCAATATTCTTCCAAAAAATGTTTAAGAGAGAATCAACTCAGGAGGAAAAGAGAAGTCTTAATTATGAACAAATACAAAGTGTGGGACATTATACAAAACCATTGGACTGCATCACTCAGAAACATTGATGTAATGAAATAAATATGGGGAAAATACTCTAGATTAAAGGAGTCTAAAAACATGAATTACAGGAGCTGCAGAGATGGCTCAGCAGTTAAGAACACTGGCTGTTCTTGCAGAGGACCTGAGTTCAAATTCCAGCACCCACATGGCAGCTAACAACTGTCTGTAATCCCAGTTCTAGGGAATCCGACAGCCCCTTATGTCCTCCTCAGGCATTGTATGGCATAGGAGCACTTAAATACATGCAGGCTTTACAATCATATATATAAAATAAAAATAAATCAAGAATAACATTTTAAAAAGGTGAATAACAAAATTCAATTTTAATTGGACTCTGGATCTAAACTTTAGAAAGAAAATATAAACTGAGAGGAATGTTTGGAAATATTTTCAGTAGGGTCTTTAAAACAAAATTATTAGTCAAGTACAGTATTGGGATCCTATATTCCCAGGTAATCAAGAGGCTGAGGCAGGAGGATTACTTGAGCTGAGGAGGCATTTGATACTAGTCTGAGCAACATATTAAGATCTTGTCTGAAAAAAACAAAACAAAATTTAAAAATAAAGTTATTAAATACATACAGGTATAATTGCAAAGGTATCCATTAATGTCTTAGTTATTAGGGAAAGGAAAAAGTATCAATTTAATATAAAATAATATGTATCTTTTTAAAATTATTTATTTAAATAGTTTTATTTTATGTGTACAAGTGTATTGCCTGCATGTGTGTAAGTGCACCCATGTCATGCAGTGCCTGTGGAGGTCAGAAGAGCGTGTTAGATCCCCTGGAACTGGAGTTACTAACAGTCGTTAGCCTCCATGTAAGGTGATGGTATATGAACTAGGGTCTTCTGCAAGAACAATCAGTGCTCTTAACTGCTGAGTCATCTCTACAGCCCCAATAACATGTATCTTCATATTTTATTATTAGGGTAAATATTCTTGAATTTAAATACAAAATAAAATAGCTTAAATATAAGTATAAATGCAAAAATCTATGAAGGAATCAAAATTGTTTTGAAGAAAAAGAATAAACTTAGAAGTTCTACATTTCACAAATCAACATTTTAATAATTTGGAAATTTAAAATCATAAAAATCTGATTCAAAGTTAACAAATAAACTAATGAAACAGTCACAAACCACCAGAGAGTCTAGAAGTGAGTTTTCATATATATGAACACCTGATATTTGTCAAAGTTGGCACTGCAAAGGAATTGGTGCTTGCAAAAAAAAAATAGCACTATGTAAATGTAGGTTAGTACAGGAAAATAGATTCTTGACCCCTACATAATACCTTATATGAGAATACTATGTTCAGTTACTTTATTTAATATCTTTCTGTATAGTTGCTGCTAGTTTGGTGTAGACAGGGCTCCACCTCTGTCTGAGATCACACCACCCCGAAGGAGCCCACTCTCATCTGACAGAGTCCGTTTCCTGATTTTGTCCTAGTCTCATTTTTCTTCAATCTTATGTATTTGCTCTTATTTTTATTGTTTAAAACTAAAATTTATATTAAAGCATATACTCAAAAATCTCATTCTCTATTTGGTCTCTTTTCTTATCCTTTTCCTACTTTCTGTTAATTCATGATATT
>NW_008356845.1:1985478-1990977 GCF_000622305.1 Nannospalax galili
AGTGGATATTTTAATTCAGGAGTTATTGCTAAATTCTGGTCCATAAAGGATTCATGTGCCAGTGAGATGGCCCAGTGAATGAAGGTTCTTAGCACAGGGCAGTGCATGCCTAATGACCTGAGTTCAGTCCTTGGAACTCAGTAGAAGTGGAAAGAGAATCAACTCCCCATGTTTTTCTCTGACCTCCACACGCCGGTGAGATGGCCCAGTGAATGAAGGTTCTTAGCATAGGGCAGTGCATGCCTAATGACCTGAGTTCAGTCCTTGGAACCCAGTAGAAGTGGAAAGAGAATCAACTCCCCATGTTTTTCTCTGACCTCCACATGCATGCCGTTGCAATGCACCCTTGCATAGACATCATATATACACATATCCAATCATAGAGACTCAAATAAAATTTTTTTAAAAGTTACCATTTTACATTACTACCAGTAACACATAATAGAGCTTATTTTCCATAGTCTTGCTGGCAGAATATAATGGACATTTTGGGAATATGGCAGACACACTACATAATATCTGTTTTCTTAAAAATTTCTTTCAAGAGGTCAAACATACTTTCCATCTGTTTAAAGACCACTGTGTGTGTGTGTGTGTGTGTGTGTGTGTGTGTGCATATGCACATGTGTGTTATGAGAGAGGAAGAGAGGGAATGCTTTTTATATTCTTTGCTCCCTTTGCTTATTTTCACACCCCAACTGTAGTATTTTAAGAGTTATTAATGCAGCCTTGTGTTTGCTGTCTTTTGACATTGTTTTATTTTTTTCAAGTATAATTTAAATCTAGGCCTGAAAATTCTCCCAAGGTTTGTCAATAAAACAAACCCTACATAAAATCATGGCTAAAACAGATATACAGCCTAGTCATTTTACGGTCTCCTGGGCATGACTTTTCACAGTCTCCATCTGTAGATTTGGGATGGAGAAGCGGAGCTTTTATTCAATGAATCCAGATGGCTGCAAGAGCAGTTTATAAATCTGTGAGAAGACCTTGTCACCTGAGTAAATGGTTGCGGAGAATTAAAGTGATTTCCTGGAGTGCTCACTTCATTCATTCAGGTAGATAAATACTTTATAAGGGTTATTAAACGGTTTCATTGATCGTTTCATACTGAATGAACACAGACGTGTTCACTAATAACTGTTATTAAGGAAGTACTTTAAGAATATGACTCAATTTTTAAAATTATAGATGCAGTGGCTATTTGTGCTACAAATTACTGAGAAGCAAATACAACTTTCATAGTCTTCAGGACAAGTGGTTTCTCAATCCATGTCTAAAGTATCTTTACTGACATTTTCCCTATTTTTCCGTTACTCTGACAATTTTTTATGTGATTCCTTTATCTAAATAATTAAGGGCATTTTAAAATATTCGTTGTCTTGGCCAATTAATTACCTAAACACAAATAAATGCCATTAAACCTTAGTGACTATGTTAGAATGTTGTGCTTAGATTTGCGAATTCCACTAAAACTTTTTAGATCTGTCAGAACAAAGCATGTGTAAGCAGGTTGAGTTAAAATGATTTCAGAGGACTTAGGAGTAATATAAACTTAGAATAATTGTCTTAGAACTTTTTACTTAATTTTTAAATAGCTGAAACCGTCTAACATTGAAATAAAGTCAATTTCTTAATAGTAGTCACAAAATATGCCGACTATAGAAAAAGTGTAGGAGGCTGGGGAGATGGGGCAGTTGGTTCAGTACTTGCCCTGCGAGCCTGAGGACTTGAGCTTGATCTCCAGAATCCACATACAAAAATCTGGGAGCGATGGTGTTTGAAGGATAGACTGTCTACCTGGAGATGGAGAGACAGTGACTCTCAAAAGGCCAAGATGGACTAGGGCTCTCATTGCCTCTATGTTGTCGTCCTCAAGAGGTCATTTGAAACTCTCCTTGTATTATCTGAGTAGTTCATTTATTTGTAATTGTACACCTCGCTTACATTAATTAACTTTTGATAAATATATTAAGTAACTGACACTGCCTTGGAAGATGAAACTTTTGGTAAGTTGTTTAAATCTCTCTTTCTACTTCAATGGAGGAAACTATTACTTTATAGGTGAATATTTGTTTGCATACCAACACCTAAATACTGACAATAATAGATGTCAACTATTAGATGAAGAGTCAAGTTTTTCTCTTTTGAAAAATCCTCTACAGATATTTCCATGCCACAAGAGAAAACTTGGGGATTTGTAACAATTAGGAATCATTCCTCAATTGCCAAATGCTTATTCATGGGAGAGGTGTCCCTTTTCCATGTCTTCAAGTTCATATGGCAATTCTTTAAGTTGCCTTGGGTTATAGAGATGAACATCATGGGTTATTGGTAAACTTCATCCAATATTCAGTCTTAGACATGGACATAATGCCCTTGTATGCATGGTGCTTCAACTAAGTACATGCCCTTAGCATGTACCTCACATGTGAGTATATCTTGTGACCCAGAGAAGATTCCGAGTTAAAGTTCATAATACATGGGCATATACCCATTATGAGAAATGAATTGTGGGAAAATACCTGAAAGAGAAGTTAAGTGAAGAAGGATTTGGTCGGGTTCATAGTTTGAGTCCATCATTGTGGGTGTGATGGCTAATTTCAGTTATCAGATGGATGAGATATGGAATCACCTGGGAGACAGGCCTCTGGGTGTGCCTGTGGGGACCATCTAGATTATGCTAGCTGAAGTAGGAAGACTTTCCCACTGTGGGTGGGCACTATTCCCTGAGTAGAAACGTGAACTTTCTAGAAAATAGAAAGTATTGATTTTTCTCTGTTTTGTGGCTACAATGTGGCCAGCTTCCTCACTGTCCTACTATTGTGACTTCCCTGCCAAGATGGACAGCACCTTGCCTGCAGCCTGAGCCAGAAGAAACCCTGCCCCCACGTTGCTTTTGTTAGAGTATTTTATTACAGCAACAGAACAGTAACTAAGACAATGGGGAAGACATGGTGGATGCATGCAGGCTCATGACCATGTAGCGGCAGTATACAATTGCTTATTTATAGCTACCTGGACCCTGCTCATACAATCCTACAGCAATGGTGTCATCAAGCACAAGACCCAGGCAAACTCAAGCAGACAGAACCCCAGCACAGATCTGTGGAAATGGGCAGCAGACCCCAATCTCAGGCAAAGAATTATTGGCAACTGATTACTGCTAGGTGAGGAAGAGCCAATCTTCTTTAAGGGAGGGACTCTAGATAGGCTGACTAGACTCCAGTAGATGAAGTTTCATTGAGGGACATCTGGGGAAACTAACTTGACTCCATAGGCTTTAAGATAAAGAACAAAATGCATGAAGTTCAGTGGGGTGGGCTACAGGAAGGTGTCAATGAGGAAGGGGGTATAAAGGTGTTTAAGATGTTGTGTATGAAATACAAAAAATTAATAAATAAAAAATACTCAAAAACCCAACCCAACCAAAAAATATACAAAAAGAAGGAAAAGGGGAATAAAACAAAGGGGTCAGGTCAAAGCCCGCGCCAGGCTATAACCCAGCAAGACCCCACTTCCTAAAAGTTCCACAACCTTCAAAACATTACCATAGATGTTGACCAAGAGTTTAAACACATGAGCCCGTGGCAGATATTTCATATTCAAATACAGCACACATCTCTTTCTCTTTTTATCATACCAGATAGCCTGGTATGGGACATCTAGCATTTACAATGAGTCTGTTATTAAGTGAATCAGTAAGAGAATTAATGAATGTGAGAGGTCTCCTTTCAGAGACTAGATGAGTTCATGGGGCCTGTGCTGAGGTACACAGAACCAGCTGTGAGGCATGACATCCACTTTGGATGAGCTGTCATTGTGCCCTGATGCCAAGCCACCACCACTGCAATGCCTCCCCAAGTGTTTCCTCCATCAGTTATAAAAATAGGTAGGTATGAGCTTTCATGTATAGGAAGTAGCTGTTGGATGTGGAGGATCTAAAGGGCCAGAGTTGGATGGATTCTAGGATTTGTTTCCAAATAAATATTTAAGACAAGTATAAGAGCATTTTGACTCCTGAATATAAATAGCCTTTTGATTAAGTTACATTATTAATTTAGTTAATCAAATTATGTTTGTTTTTAGACTCCTGAATAAAATATCCTTTTAATTAATTTATGTTAGCTTGTGGGTAGAATACACTACACTACTTGTTCCTACAGGATAGATCACATCCTTGAACATCTGAAGATGCAGGTGGATCTTTTGTAAGATCTTTTTGTGACCTCACGATAGTCAAGGACAATTGGATGTCTGAATTTGTTTTGCAAAGTATGTTTGTTGTAGCTAAAATATAATGGAAGCAGGAAACCAAAAGGTGGACCTTCTAAGAGGATCTGACTCTGAACTATAAGTTGGTAGAGATATTTTAAACTGTCTTTTCTAAAACAATTTTCAACTTAAGTACTCAGACTTTCATTTGCACATCAGAAAGATCTGGGCTCTAAATTCTCTGGGCTTAATACTTGATGCATACCCACAAGATTCCAATTTAGGCATGTACTAGTATCAGTGTGGTGTGATGAGATAGTACTGTAGGCCATAACATATGATGCTTTATTTCTAGGGATTTTCACAGTTTGTTTGTATTTTAGAGAAGTTATCTATTTTGTAAATTATCTGTGATGATGGATTTGATAAACCAAGGAGCTCGCTCAGAAATGGCTTCGGTTCACAGTTTGATACTCTGGTACCTAGGCATGTGTTCCCAGAATCTATTCTCTCAAAGGGACCTGGAGTACTCACTTATTTTCTTATTAACTTGTTCAATGGGAGACACTGAAAATGATGGCAGTTGAAAGAGAAGCCCGCATTGTTTTGCACTGTTTCTCTGAAGGGTCCTTTTGTAAGATGAAATATAACTTTGGGAAGTAGTATAAAGGATAACTGCATGAAGTGAGCACAACCAACTAGTCCGCAGGGGTTGAGAGGCAAATATCCCCTTATGGACTAGTCGCTTTTACTGTACACACTCAATAATGTAGATTCAAGGAGGTACTGGATTAAAGCTGATTGGTTGGTTGCCTGCTGATACAACCTTTAGAGAGATCTGGCTGGCCTCAAAAGTTTTCTCCCCTGTGAGTTACTAATTTTTTTTCTATTTTCTTTTTTTGTCTTTTTGAGACAGGGTCTCCCTGTAGCCCCAGCTGTCCTGGAACTCACTATGTAGACCAGGCTGGCCTTGAAGTCACAGAGATCCCCCTGCCTCTGCCTCCCAAGTGCTGGGATTAAAGGTGTGCGCCACCATGCCTGGCGTGAGTTACTAATTTTATTTTAGATGAATTTTCTCTTCCATTTTTCTTTGGTTGACTTCCAAGAACTTACAAATTCATAAGGAATACAATAGCGTTTGTATACTATGCAAAATAAAGTATCTCAGAGACTATTTCTTAAAAGTCCTTGCCCTGACTAATTTTTATTAATGTCTTTCTTCCATACATCAAATTTTTGTGTCAAATAATCCCTATGGCTCTCAGAAATTTCCTTCCTTCCCTC